>NC_053028.1:239151830-239401016 GCF_003073215.2 Triticum urartu | reverse complement strand
CTGGAAACCCTAGGGTTGACCCCTTGTTTTTTCCTAAGTCTGCAGTTTATATGCCCTTGTTCATCGCATCGTAACTTCGCATCCGTAGCTCCGTTTTCGGCATATAGCATATCAAAATGTTCATCTCAGAGGGTAGATCATTTCATTCCATTGCATCATTTTCATTTGAGTTCATCTTGATGCCCGAAATGCTGTTAGAAGAGTGCTACTTGAGATAATTGTCAGATCTGCTGCTCCTTTTAGCTATTTGTCATTTTTGCCATGATTATTGTGTGCATGATATGCCCATGAGCTCTACATATGTTTTGTTAAGGGTTTTGCCATCTTTCCAGAGGTGCAACCCATGTATTTTTGTGATGTGTGTGGTGACTAGCACAAGCTTGCAAAGTGAGGCACTTGGTAAAGCTGATTTCAGGGACAGCATTTCCACTAAGTCCTTGAGCTGTTTATCTCATATGGCCATATGTTCATGTTGTTTTCTAGTGATCCGTTCCTCTTTTGAGGATGATCAGTAAGGATGTTTTGTTAATCTTGTAGTGCTCTATCCATCCATGTCTTTGTTTGCAATTATGGAGCACCGTAGCTTGAGTCAATCGAGCTCTACTTTTGCTATTTCGTGAATTGCCATGTCTAGCTTGCATTTTGTGTATTCTTGGTGGGTGTATGCTTAGATTGTCATGACTTGCTCCGTAGTGAGTGCATCGAGCTCGTAAACATGCCTACTTGATATCTGTTTTCAGCATGCTCCAGTTTTCACTAAGTCTGAGAACTGATTATGTTTTTGCCATGTTCACATGCTTGCAATTGTATTTTCTGATCCCTTTTGGCTCAAGGTCACTAAGGGACTTTTGTTAAGATCTTTGAGTAGCTCCATGCCATGCTTTACTTTGCCATGTTCAGGTCCTGTAGCCTGTAGTTTTGTTGCTCCGAAGTGTGCTATCTGATCTGAAATTCCAGACAAGTGTTAATTTCACAAAGTCTGAAGTCTGTTTGCCATATGCATTTTTGCCATGCTTGTTTGAATTGGCCGTAGCTCAGTGCTAGACTTTTGTTAAGCATCATGAATGCATCCCTGCCATGTATTTTGTTGTCATGTTTGGGTGCTGTAGTTTGTTCATCTCTTTGCATTTAGATGGCTACTTGCTGTAAATTGCAGACCGGTGTCATATTTGAATTGCTTGCCATTTCCAAACCGTAACTCCGATTCCGACGTTCTTTATATCGTTTTCAAGTGATTTCATCTCATCTTTCCAGTGGCACACTTGGATTCCCAAGTTGAGGCCATGTTCATGCATCCCTTGTCAAATCTTGCATATGCATCCCGCATCGCATCCCGCATAGCATACCATCCTTGCATCATATTGTTTGAGCTTTGCCCGTGGTTGATTGTGTTCCGTTTGCTTGTTTGTCTTGTTTGGGTAGAGCCGGGAGACGAGTTTGCTAATTAGGAGCCCGTTGAGTTTGCTTTCGAGGATCCAGTCAATTCTGACCACTTTGCAGGCAAGATGATCATACCCTCGAAATCACTACTATCTTTGCTATGCTAGATTGCTCGCTCTTTTGCTATGCCAATGCTACGATTCCTACCACTTGCTTTCAAGCCTCCCAAATTGCCATGTAAAACCTCTAACCCACCATGTCCTAGCAAACAGTTGATTGGCTATGTTACCGCTTTGCTCAGCCCCTCTTATAGCGTTGCTAGTTGCAGGTGAAGATTGGAGGCCGTTCCTTATTGGAACATTTATTTACTTGTTGGGATATCATTATATTGCCATGTTATCTTAATGCATCTATATACTTGGTAAAGGGTGGAAGGCTCGGCCTCTCGCCTAGTGTTTTGTTCCACTCTTGCCGCCCTAGTTTCCGTCATATCGGTGTTATGTTCCCGGATTTTGCGTTCCTTACGCGGTTGGGTTATAATGGGAACCCCTTGATAGTTCGTCTTTCATAAAGCTTTTCCAGCAATGCCCAACCTTGGTTTTACCATTTGCCACCTAGACTCTTTTTCCCTTGGGTTTCCGGAGCCCGAGGGTCATCTTATTTTAGCCCCCCTGGGCCAGTGCTCCTCTGAGTGTTGGTCCAAACTAGAGTCCTGTGCAGCGCCCCCTCGGGGAAACTCGAGGTTTGGTTTTAGTTGTATGGAGAGCTCATCTGAGTGTGCCCTGAGAACGAGATATGTGTAGCTCCTATCAGGATTTGTCGACACATTCGGGCGGTGTTGCTGGTCTTGTTTTAACCTTTCAAAGTGTCTTGAAGAACCGAGATACCGAGTCTGATCAGAACATCTCAGGAGGAGATCTATTCCTTCATTGACCGTGAGAGCTTGTCATGGGCTAAGTTGGGACTCCCCTGCAGGGATTTGAACTTTCGAAAGCCGTGCCCGCGGTTATGGGCAGATGGGAATTTGTTAATGTCCGGTTGTAGATAACTTGAACCTTAACTTATTTAAAATGAATCGACCGTGTGAGTTACCGTGATGGCCTCTTCTCAGCGGAGTCCGGGAAGTGGACACGGTGTTGGAGTAATGCTTGCGCAGGTAGCTCTCTAGTTTCTCGCTCGCACTTTGCCACCTCTTCTCGCTCTCTTTTGCGAACAGGATAGCCACCATATTTGCTAGTCGCTTGCTGCAGCTCCACATATTTACCTTGCCTTACCTATAAGCTTAAATAGTCTTGATCGCGAGGGTGCGAGATTGCTGAGTCCCTGTGGCTCACAGATTACTATTACACCAGATGCAGGGCCTGATGATTCCGCTCCAGGTGATGCGCTCGAGCTCAAGTGGGAGTTCGATGAGGACTCTCAACGTTACTATGTTTCCTTTCATGATGATCAATAGTGGTGCCCAGTTGGGGGTGATCGGGACCATGTCGCTTGTTGGGTTATCTTTTATTTTGGTGCCGTAGTCGGGCCATGAGTGTTTCAATGATGTAATGTTATTTATGTACGTCATTGACGTGGCGAGTGTAACCCAACTATGTTATCTCCCCTTTTATTATCTATATATTACATGGGATGTTGTGAAGATTGCCTAACTTGCGACATATGCCTTCAATGCGATTATGTATCTAAGTCGTGCCTCGACACGTGGGAGCTATAGTCGCATCAAGGGTGTTACAAGTTGGTAATCAGAGCCTTCCCTGACCTTAGGAGCCCCATTGCTTGATCGTTTTTAGCAGCCGAGTTGTGTCTAGAAAAAAATGTTTTGAGTCATTTAGGAATTATATATCGGAGAGTTTAGGAATTCTTTTACTTCCCAGTCTCCTCATCGCTCTGGTAAGGCATCCTGACTAGAGTTTTGACTCTTCTCTTCTCAAATTTCACTAAAAAATTTAGGATCACGCGGGTATCTTGGAATCGTTCCGATGGTTTTATGATGAGAACATTGTCTTGGTGCCTCCTGTCAGTTGTTTTGTGGAAGTGTCCCGGGGAATTGAGCTCTGAGGTGTTGTCGTCATAATTTTATCGTTGCAATTCTGGAATACCTGAGTTTAGTACGCCGACATCGAAAATCTCTTTTATGCAGTTCGTTGGTGAGATAACCTCGACGCCACCCAGTACTGGGGAGGGAGTTCGGGAGTATCGCCATAACTTGTATAACGGATGCTTTTCGAAGGTTGAGGTAGATGGTTTCCGAAGTTTTTCTTGGTTATGTGTTGAAGGATGGATACAGCTGGATGTAGGATTTTCTAGATTTGGGTGAGATATTATGCTTCCCCTGTATCCCCAACACCTGATTGCATAACCGGAAAGGTTCGGGAGTTTCATATGTGGGAATTCTCGTAGCTCTAGTTCTTCTTCCACGGATAGTTGGTTTGAGATTGGGATTTCTTACCGATTATTCCTTCTTGATCCGTACCTTGTTGATTTATTTCTCTACCTAAATTCTAAGTGGCTTCCCAATTTATGGATATGTGACCATTTCAAGAGGAATGCATTCGTGCATTTTGTTCGGATGTGAAGACTATATGTTGCAATTTTCATTTCGTTGGATTCAGCTTCAATATTTGTCTATCAATGTGCTAATGGATGTCAACCTCTTAAGGATGGCTCCTCCAACGCGCACGACTCCGAATCCTGATCCGCCACCACCTCCACCTCCTCTGGAGCCATGGCGAGCTGTGATGGCCGCAACCAATGCAAACACACAGTTGATCATGCAAATTCTCCAAGAGCACAATCAAGGCAACCAAGGGAACCAAGGCAACAATCAGAATCACTTTGCTACACTCAACCAGTTCCTTGCTAACGGGCCAAAGACTTTCAGCAATTGTGTTGAGGCAACCGATGCTGACGATTGGCTCGTGGATCTGTTGAAGCATTTCGAGTGCAGTAACGTCAGGCCTGAGGACTTTGTCAAGTTCGCTTCCTTCCAACTCAAAGATCAAGCTGCAGAATGGTTCCAACAGTACAAGGATTCCAGAGGTGGACGTGTTATCACCTGGGATGAATTCCGTCAAGATTTCAGAGCTCACCATATCCCTCAGAGCGTGGTTGAAAGCAAGCGTGAGGAATTCCGCAACCTGAAGCAAGGCTCTTTGTCTGTCTATGACTACAACAAGTTGTTTCAGAAGCTCGCCCGCTTTGCTAAGCAGGACGTCCCTGATGAGAAGAGCATGATATACCAGTTCAGGGGTGGTCTCAGAGAAGAAATTCAGCTCGCTCTTGTTCTCTTTGAACCCGTGAGGTACGATGAGTTCTACAACATGGCGTTGAAGCAAGAGGCTGCTCAATTGAGGTGTGATGCTTCCAAGAAGCGAGTCAGAGATGTTACTCCTTCTTCCTCTACTCAAGTGGCCAAGCAGCAGAAGTATTGGCTTCCTCCTCCTCTGTTCCGTCAGCCGTATCAGCAGAAGAGCAAAGGTGGAAGTGGATCTTCCCACCCACCCAACCCTGGCTTTCAGAACAAGACTTCGTCTCAAGCTCCAAGATCGAGTGCTCCGTATCACCGTCCGCTTTCAGAGGTCACGTGCAACAAGTGCCAACAGAAGGGTCACTATGCCAACAAGTGTCTCAATCAGAGGCGTCTTCCTCCTCCTCCTCCTGTCAGATCGGTAAGTACAGTTGTGGTCAAGCATAACCCCAAGCACGCCAAGGTCAACTTGATGAATGCAGCTCAGGCAGAGGACTCGTCAGATATCATCATGGGTAACCTTCCAGTTAACGATATTCCTGCAAAAGTTCTTTTTGACACTGGTGCATCGCATTGTTTCATTTCCAAACCTTTTGCATCGAAGTATGAGTGCGACTATCGATATCTGCAAAATTCTTTGCAAATCGTGTCACCGGGCAAGCAAATCACAGCTAATTTCTGTGTCCCGGATATTACTATCACGTTGGGCGACTACAAATTTCTAACTTCTCCTATTGTTCTGGGTGATTCGGATATTGATCTTATTCTCGGAATGGATTGGCTTTCTAAGCACAAGGCGCACCTTGATTATGCAGCCAGGCAGATTCAATTGACTCATTCGTTTGAGGATGTAATTGTGTTTGCCGCTCGTGATGATACCATCCGTATGTTTTCTCTCAATGAGAAGGGTGAACTCGATGCTATCTCGCAAATTCCAGTCGTTTGCGAATATCAAGACGTCTTTCCAGAAGAGCTTCCAGGAATGCCTCCGCACCGGCCAGTTGAATTCATTATTGATCTTGAGCCCGGCACGGGACCTGTGTGCAAGCGTCCTTACAAGCTCGGACCTGAAGAGTTGAAGGAGCTGAAGAAGCAACTCGATATTCAAGAGAGAATGGGTCTCATACGGCCTAGTTCTTCTCCGTTGGGTTGTGGTGTTCTTTTTGTGAAGAAGAAGGATGGAACAGACCGACTTTGTGTTGATTACCGTCCATTGAACAAGAAGACCATCAAGAACAAATACCCACTTCCCAACATCAACGAGCTGTTCGAACAACTCAAAGGTTCCCAAGTATTCTCCAAGCTTGATCTCCGTATGGGTTATCATCAGATTCGAATCCGTGAGCAAGATATTCCTAAGACGGCTTTTAGGACAAGCTATGGTTCATACGAATACACTGTCATGTCTTTTGGCCTCATCAACACTCCTCCGACTTTCTCTCGCATGATGAACTTCATCTTCAACGCCTACACCAATGACTTTGTTTTGGTCTATCTCGACGACATTATGGTTTTCTCGAAGAACAAGGAAGATCATGCCAAGCACTTGCGTTTGGTACTCGATAAGTTGAGGGAACACAAGTTCTACGCCAAGTTCTCCAAGTGTGAATTTTGGCTCGATGAGGTTCTTTATCTTGGTCATATCATCTCTGCCAAGGGCATTGCGGTGAATCCTGAGAAGGTGTCTGCAATTGTGAATTGGGAACCTCCTCAGAACGTGAAGCAACTCCGTAGCTTCCTCGGTCTCGCAAGCTATTGCCAAAGATTCGTTGAAAACTTTTCTAAGATCGCGAAGCCTCTCTCAAATCTTCTCCAGAAGCACGTAAAGTACGTTTGGTCTCCGGAGTGTGACATTGCTTTCAACACTTTGAAAGAGAAATTGATCACTGCTCCAGTTCTGACTCCGCCTGATGAATCCAAGCCGTATGAGGTCTTTTGTGATGCCTCTCTCCAAGGTCTTGGCGCAGTGTTGATGCAAGAGAAGAAAGTTGTTGCTTATACCTCTCACCAGTTGAAGCCCAATGAGAAGAACTACCCCACTCATGATCTCGAGTTGGTGGCAGTTGTGCATGCTCTTTTGACGTGGAGACATCTCTTATTGGGAAGAAAAGTGGACATTTTCACTGATCACAAGAGTCTCAAGTACATCTTCACTCAGCCTAATCTCAACCTCAGGCAAACTCGATGGGTCGAAATGATTCAAGAGTATAATTCGAGTATCGAGTATACTCCAGGCAAGGCCAATGTGATTGCTGACGCATTAAGCAGGAAGGCTTATTGCAACAGTCTTATTCTCAAGCCTTATCAACCCGAGCTTTGTGAAGCTTTCCGCAAACTTAATCTGCAAGTTGTTCCTCAAGGTTTCCTCGCCAACCTTCAAGTCTCTCCTACCTTGGAAGACCAGATTCGCCAAGCTCAGCTTCTTGATGCTATGGTGAAAAAGGTGAAGATTGGGATTGCCAAGAGTCAACCCAAGTACAAGTGCTACCGCCTTGATGACAAGGATACTCTCTTCTTCGAGGATCGTATTGTTGTACCCAAAGGTGACCTCCGTAAAGTGATCATGAACGAGGCTCACAATTCTCTCCTCTTCATCCACCCTGGGAGCACGAAGATGTATCAGGACCTCAAGCAGGCTTATTGGTGGACTCGAATGAAGCGCGAGATTGCTCAATTCGTGAATGAGTGTGATGTCTGGAGAAGAGTGAAGGCAGAACACTAAAGGCCAGCGGGTCTCCTCCAACCTCTTGCCATTCCAGAATGGAAGTTTGACCACATTGAAATGGACTTCGTGATTGGGTTTCCAAAGTCCAAGCGTGGCAATGATGCTATATTCGTTGTCATCGACAAACTCACTAAAGTGGCTCACTTTCTGCCTATCAAAGAATCAATCACTGCAACTCAATTGGCGGAACTCTATACCTCTCGAATTGTCTCTCTACACGGTATTCCACAAGTGATCTCTTCAGACCGTGGCAGCATCTTTACCTCCAAGTTTTGGGATTCTTTTCAGAAGGCCATGGGCACCAACATCCGCTTCAGCACAGCTTTCCATCCTCAAACTAGCGGTCAAGTCGAGCGTGTCAACCAGATTCTTGAAGATATGCTCAGGGCTTGTGTGATCTCCTTCGGCATGAAGTGGGAGGTTTGTCTTCCTTATGCTGAATTCTCCTACAACAACAGTTTTCAAGCAAGTTCGGGCAAGGCCCCATTTGAAATCATGTATGGAAAGAAGTGCCGTACCCCTCTCAACTGGTCTGAAACCGGTGAACGTCAGCTTTTGGGAAATGACTTAATCACAGAGGCAGAGGAAATGTGCAAAGTCATTCGAGATAACCTCAAAGCAGCCCAATCCCGCCAGAAGAGCTACTATGACAGTAAGCACCGTGATTTGGCTTTCGAGATCGGAGATCATGTTTACCTCCGCGTCTCTCCAATGAAAGGTACTCGTCGCTTCGGTATCAAAGGGAAGCTTGCCCCCAGATACGTGGGACCATTCAAGATTGTCAGCAAGAGAGGCGACCTCGCCTATCAACTCGAGCTTCCTTCAAACTTTGCAAATGTTCATGATGTGTTCCATGTCTCTCAGCTCCGAAAGTGCTTCAAGACTCCTGACCGCACCATCAACTTCGAGGACATTGAGCTCCAAGAAGATCTCTCCTATCGTGAGCACCCAGTGGCTATTCTTGAAGAGACCAAACGCAAGACTCGCAACAAGTCAATCAAATTCCTCAAAGTCAAGTGGTCACACCATTCCGACCGTGAAGCTACCTGGGAACGCGAGGATCACCTCCGTTCTGAGTTCCCAGCGTTCTTTCAGTCCTAGATCTCGGGACGAGATCCTTTCGTAGTGGTGGAGTGTTGTAACACCCCGGATATGACTTTCCCAATATGTATTCCAACTCTTGCCGTTTCCGGCTTTAAGTTATTTTATTTTCTCGGGTTCGGGTCTTTGTCTCCATGTGTTGTTATCGTTGTCATGCATCTCATATCATGTCATCAAGTGCATTGCATTTGCATACGTGTTCATCTCATGCATTTGAGCAATTTCCCCGTTGTCCGTTTTGCATTCCGACGCTACGTTCTCCTCCGGTGGTCATTTCTACCTTTCTTTTGTGTGTGGGGATTAAACATTTCCGGATTGGACCGAGACTTGCCAAGCTGCCTTGGTTTACCACCGGTACACCGCCTGTCAAGTTTCGTATCATTTGGACTTCGTTTGATGCTCCAACGGTTAACCGAGGGACCGAAAAGGCCTCGTGTGTGTTGCAGCCCAACACCCCTCCAAGTTGGCCCAAAACCCACTAAAACCTTCTCCATCATCTAGAGCGTTTGATCACGATCGCGTGGCCGAAAACCGCACCTCATTTGGACTCTCCTAGCTCCCGCTATGCCTATTTAAAGATACCCCCGAAAATCTCCTTCTCCTTCCCCCCCGAAAACCCTAGATCCATCTCCACCCGCCGCCGCCGGACAAAGCTGCCACCGACGGACACGTCCGGGTCCGCCCCGCCGCTGCCACGTGGCCCTCTCCCGTTGGCCGCCGCCCGGCGCCCACTTCGCCGCCGCGCGGGCCCGCCGGGGCCCGGGAAGAGCCCTCCCGGCCCACTCGCGCGCGCCCTGCCGCCTGGGATTCGCCCCGCCGCCCGGGTCCTTCCGCCGCCGCCTTGCCGGACTCCGGCCACCTCCGGCCGGCGCCCCACCGCGGCCGGCGAGCTCAAGCTCCGCCCGCGCCGCCTCGCCCGGCCACCGCTCCGCCCGGCTCCGCCTCCGCCTCCGCCGCACCCCTCCGGCCAGCGTGCCCCCATATCCAAGTCCGGCGAGCTCCAAGTCTGACTCCGGCCATCCTCGTTTTGCGTGCTCCAGCGAGATCCGATCTGGATCTGGAAACCCTAGGGTTGACCCCTTGTTTTTTCCTAAGTCTGCAGTTTATATGCCCTTGTTCATCGCATCATAACTTCGCATCCGTAGCTCCGTTTTCGGCATATAGCATATCAAAATGTTCATCTCAGAGGGTAGATCATTTCATTCCATTGCATCATTTTCATTTGAGTTCATCTTGATGCCCGAAATGCTGTTAGAAGAGTGCTACTTGAGATAATTGTCAGATCTGCTGCTCCTTTTAGCTATTTGTCATTTTTGCCATGATTATTGTGTGCATGATATGCCCATGAGCTCTACATATGTTTTGTTAAGGGTTTTGCCATCTTTCCAGAGGTGCAACCCATGTATTTTTGTGATGTGTGTGGTGACTAGCACAAGCTTGCAAAGTGAGGCACTTGGTAAAGCTGATTTCAGGGACAGCATTTCCACCAAGTCCTTGAGCTGTTTATCTCATATGGCCATATGTTCATGTTGTTTTCTAGTGATCCGTTCCTCTTTTGAGGATGATCAGTAAGGATGTTTTGTTAATCTTGTAGTGCTCTATCCATCCATGTCTTTGTTTGCAATTATGGAGCACCGTAGCTTGAGTCAATCGAGCTCTACTTTTGCTACTTCGTGAATCTGGGCAGATTGTCCACTTGTTAGCGATTTTGCCGAGGATGTTGTAGTTGATCCGTGCATGCTATGCTATTGTTCTTACCATGTCTAGCTTGCATTTTGTGTATTCTTGGTGGGTGTATGCTTAGATTGTCATGACTTGCTCCGTAGTGAGTGCATCGAGCTCGTAAACATGCCTACTTGATATCTGTTTTCAGCATGCTCCAGTTTTCACTAAGTCTGAGAACTAATTATGTTTTTGCCATGTTCACATGCTTGCAATTGTATTTTCTGATCCCTTTTGGCTCAAGGTCACTAAGGGACTTTTGTTAAGATCTTTGAGTAGCTCCATGCCATGCTTTACTTTGCCATGTTCAGGTCCTGTAGCCTGTAGTTTTGTTGCTCCGAAGTGTGCTATCTGATCTGAAATTCCAGACAAGTGTTAATTTCACAAAGTCTGAAGTCTGTTTGCCATATGCATTTTTGCCATGCTTATTTGAACATGTTAATGGATGAATTGGCCGTAGCTCAGTGCTAGACTTGTGTTAAGCATCATGAATGCATCCCTGCCATGTATTTTGTTGTCATGTTTGGGTGCTGTAGTTTGTTCATCTCTTTGCATTTAGATGGCTACTTGCTGTAAATCGCAGACCGGTGTCATATTTGAATTGCTTGCCATTTCCAAACCGTAACTCCGATTCCGACGTTCTTTATATCGTTTTCAAGCGATTTCAGCTCATCTTTCCAATAGAACACTTGGATTCCCAAGTTGAAGCCAGGTTCATGCATCCCTTGTCAAATCTTGCATATGCATCCCGCATCGCATCCCGCATAGCATACAATCCTTGCATCATATTGTTTGAGCTTTGCCCGTGGTTGATTATGTTCCGTTTGCTTGTTTGTCTTGTTTGGGTAGAGCCAGGAGACGAGTTCGCTAATGAGCAGCCCGTTGAGTTTGCTTTCGAGGATCCAGTCAATTCTGACCACTTTGCAGGCAAGATGATCATACCCTCGAAATCACTACTATCTTTGCTATGCTAGATTGCTCGCTCTTTTGCTATGCCAATGATACGATGCCTACCACTTGCTTTCAAGCCTCCCAAATTGCCATGTCAAACCTCTAACCCACCATGTCCTAGCAAACCGTTGATTGGCTATGTTACCGCTTTGCTCAGCCCCTCTTATAGCGTTGCTAGTTGAAGGTGAAGATTGGAGGCCGTTCCTGGTTGAAACATTTATTTACTTGGTGGGATATCATTATATTGCCATGTTATCTTAATGAATCTATATACTTGGTAAAGGGTGGAAGGCTCGGCCTCTCGCCTAGTGTTTTGTTCCACTCTTGCCGCCCTAGTTTCCGTCATATCGGTGTTATGTTCCCGGATTTTGCGTTCCTTACGCGGTTGGGTTATAATGGGAACCCCTTGATAGTTCGTCTTTCATAAAGCTTTTCCAGCAATGCCCAACCTTGGTTTTACCATTTTCCACCTAGCCTCTTTTTCCCTTGGGTTTCCGGAGCCCGAGGGTCATCTCATTTTAGCCCCCCTGGGCCAGTGCTCCTCTGAGTGTTGGTCCAAACTAGAGTCATGTGCAGCGCCCCCTCGGGGAAACTCGAGGTTTGGTTTTAGTTGTATGGAGAGCTCATCTGAGTGTGCCCTGAGAACGAGATATGTGTAGCTCCTATCAGGATTTGTCAACACATTCGGGCGGTGTTGCTGGTCTTGTTTTAACCTTTCAAAGTGTCTTGAAGAACCGAGATACCTGAGTCTGATCGGAATGTCTTGGGAGGAGGTCTATTCCTTCGTTGACCGTGAGGGCTTGTCATGGGCCAAGTTGGGACTCCCCTACAGGGATTTGAACTTTCTAAAGTCGTGCCCGCGGTTATGGGCAGATGGGAATTTGTTGATGTCCGGTTGTAGATAACTTGAACCTTAACTTAATTAAAATGAATCAACTGAGTGTGTTACCGTGATGGCCTCTTCTCGGCGGAGTCCGGGAAGCGGACACGGTGTTGGAGTAATGTTTGCGCAGGTTGTTCTCTAGTTTCTCGCTCGCGCTTTGCCTCCTCTTCTCGCTCTCTTTTGCGAATAAGTTAGCCACCATATTTTGCTAGTCACCTGCTGCAGCTCCACATATATTTACCTTGCCTTACCTATAAGCTTAAACAGTCTTGATCGCGAGGGTGCGAGATTGCTAAGTCCCTGTGGCTCACAGATTACTATTACACGAGATGCAGGGCCTGATGATTCTGCTCCAGGTGACGCGCTTGAGCTCAAGTGGGAGTTCGACGAAGACTCTCAATGTTACTATGTTTCCTTTCCTGGTGATCAGTAGTGGTGCCCAGTTGGGGGTGATCGAGACTGTGTCGCTTGTTGGGTTTTTTTTTATTTTGGCGCCGTAGTCGGGCCATGAGTTTTTGGATGATGTAATGTTATTTATGTACTTGATTGACGTGGCGAGTGTAAGCCAACTATGTTATCTCCCCTTTTATTATCTATATTACATGGGTTGTTGTGAAGATTGCCTAACTTGCGACATATGCCTTCAATGCGATTATGCCTCTAAGTCGTGCCTCGACACGTGGGAGAAGACTATTACCCACAATTCATGTCTCAACAAACACACCGCAAAAAGAAGATTACATCGAATAGTCTCCACAAGAGAGGGGGAGAACATTGTATTGAGATCCAAAAAGAGAGAAGAAGCCATCTAGCTAATAACTATGGACCCGTAGGTCTGAGGTGAACTACTCACACTTCATCGGAGGGGCTATGGTGTGATGATGTAGAAGCCCTCCGTGATCGATGCCCCCTCCGGCGGAGCTCCGACAGGCCCCAAGATGGGATCTCGTGGATACAGAAAGTTGCGGCGGTGGAATTAGGGTTTTGGCTCTGTATCTGATCGTTTGGGGGTACGTAGGTATATATAGGAGGAAGGAGTACGTCGGTGGAGCAACAGGGGGCCCACGAGGGTGGAGGGCGCGCCTGGGGGTAGGCGCCCCTACCTCGTGGCCTCCTCCTTTGTTTCTTGACGTAGGGTCCAAGTCTCCTGGATCATGTTCGGCGAGAAAATCACGTTCCCGAAGGTTTCATTCCGTTTGGACTCCGTTTGATATTCCTTTTCTTCGAAACCCTAAAATAGGCAAAAAACAAGCAATTCTGGGCTGGCCTCCGGTTAATAGGTTAGTCCCAAAAATAATATAAAAGTGGATAATAAAGCCCAATAATGTCCAAAACAGTAGATAATATAGCATGGAGCAATCAAAAATATAGATACGTTGGAGACGTTATCAAGCATCCCCAAGCTTAATTCCTGCTCGTCCTCGAGTAGGTAAATGATAAAAACAGAATTTTTGATGCGGAGTGCTACTTGGCATAATTTTAATGTAATTCTTCTTAATTGTGGTATGAATATTCAGATCCGAAAGATTCAATATAAAAGTTCATATTGACATAAAAATAATAATACTTCAAGCATACTAACTAAGCAATTATGTCCTCTCAAAATAACATGGCCAAAGAAAGTTCATCCCTACAAAATCATATAGTTTAGTCATGCTCCATTTTCGTCACACAAGAATGCTTTCATCATGCACAACCCCGATGACAAGCCAAGCAATTGTTTCATACTTTAGTAATCTCAAACCTATAAACTTTCACGCAATATATGAGCGCGAGCCTTGGATATAGCACTATGGGTGGAATAGAATATGATGATGGGGGTTATGTGGCAAAGACAAAAAAAAGAAAGTCTCACATCAGCGAGGCTAATCAATGGGCTATGGAGATGCCCATCGATTGATGTTAATGCAAGGAGTAGGGATTCCCATGCAACGGATGCACTAGAGCTATAAATGTATGAAAGCTCAACAAAAGAAACTAAGTGGGTGTGCATCCAACTTGCTTGCTCACGAAGACCTAGGGCACTTGAGGAGGCCCATTGTTGGAATATACAAGCCAAGTTCTATAATGAAAAATTCCCACTAGTATATGAAAGTGACAAAACAAAAGACTCTCTATCATGAAGATTATGGTGCTACTTTGAAGCACAAGTGTGGAAAAAGGATAGTAGCATTGTCCCTTCTTTATTTTTTTGCCTTTCTTTTTTTTGGCCTTTCTCTTTTTTTATTTGGGACAATGCTCTATTAATGATGATCATCACACTTCTATTTATTTACAACTCAATGATTACAACTCGATACTTAGAACAAGATATGACTCTATATGAATGCCTCCGGCGGTGTACCGGGTTATGCAATGAACCAAGAGTGACATGTATGAAAGAATTATGAACAGTGGCTTTGCCACAAATACTATGTCAACTACATGATCATGCTAAGCAATATGACAATGATGAATGTGTCATGATGAACGGAATGGTGGAAAGTTGCATGGCAATATATCTCGGAATGGCTATGGAAATGCCATAATAGGTAGGTATGGTGGCTGTTTTGAGGAAGATATAAGGACGTTTATGTTTGAAAGAGTGTATCATATCACAGGGTTTGGATGCACCGGCGAATTTTGCACCAACTCTCAATGGGAGAAAGGGCAATGCACGGTACCGAAGAGGCTAGCAATGATGGAAGGGTGAGAGTGCGTATAATCCATGGACTCAACATTAGTCATAAAGAACTCACATACTTATTGCAAAAATCTACAAGTCATCAAAAACCTTGGCACTACGTGCATTATCCTAGGGGGATAGATTGGTAGGAAAAGGCCATCGCTCGTCCCCGACCGCCACTCATAAGGAAGACAATCAAATAACACCTCATGTTTCAAATTTGTTACATAACGTTTACCATACGTGCATGCTACGGGACTTCCAAACTTCAACACAAGCATTTCTTAAATTCACAACTACTCAACTAGCACGACTTTGATATTATTACCTCCATATCTCAAAACAATCATCAAGCATCAAACTTCTCTTAGTATTCAAAACACTCATAAGAAAATAATATTAATCTTGAACACCTAGCATATTAGGATTATTTAAGCAAATTACCATGATATTTAAGACTCTCAAAATAATCTAAGTGAAGCATGAGATATCAATAGTTTCTATAAAACAAATCCACCACCGTGCTCTAAAAGATATAAGTGAAGTACTAGAGCAACATTATATAACTCAAATGATATAAACGAAGCACATAGAGTATTCTAACAAATTCCAAATCATGTATGGCTCTCTCAAAAGGTGTGTACAGCAAGGATGATTGTGGTAAACTAAAAAGCAAATACTCAAATCATACAAGACGCTCCAAGCAAAACACATATCATGTGGTGAATAAAAATATAGCTCCAAGTAAAGTTACCGATAGAAGTAGACGAAAAGAGGGGATGCCTTCCGGGGCATCCCCAAGCTTTGGCTTTTAGGTGTCCTTAGATTATCTTGGGGGTGCCATAGGCATCCCCAATCTTAGGCTCTTTCCACTCCTTGTTCCATAATCCACCAAATCTTTACCCAAAACTTGAAAACTGCACAACACAAAACTCAAAGTAGAAAATCTCGTGAGCTCCGTTAGCGAAAGAAAACAAAAGACCACTTCAAGGTACTGTAATGAACTCATTATTTATTTATATGGATGTTAAACCTACTTTATTCCAACTTATCTATGGTTTATAAACTATTTTACTAGTCATAGATTCATCAAAATAAGCAAACAACACACGAAAAATAGAATCTGTCAAAAACAGAACAGTGTGTAGTAATCTGTAGCTAGCGCAAGATCTGGAACCCCAAAAATTCTAAAATAAATGGCTGGACGTGAGGAATTTATCTATTAATCATCTGCAAAAAGAATTAACTAAATATCACTTTCCAAATAAAAATGGAAGCAGTTCTCGTGAGCGCTAAAGTTTCTTTTTTTTACAGCAAGATATCAAGACTTTCCCCAAGTCTTCCCAAAGGTTCTACTTGGCACAAACACTAATTAAACACAAAAAACACAACCTAAACAGAGGCTAGATAAATTATGTATTACTAAACAGGAGAAAGAAGCAAGTAATAAAAATAAAATTGGGTTGCCTCCCAACAAGCGCTATCGTTTAACGCCCCTAGCTAGGCATAAAAAGCAAGGATAGATCTAGGTATTGCCATCTTTGGTAGGCAATCCATAAGTGGCTCTCATAATAGTTTCATAAGGTAATTTAATTTTATTTCTAGGAAAGTGTTTCATGCCTTTCCTTAACGGAAATTGGAATCTAATATTTCCTTCCTTCATATCAATAATTGCACCAATCGTTCTAAGGAAAGGTCTACCAAGAATAATAGGACATGAAGGATTGCAATCTATGTCAAGAACAATAAAATCTACGGGTACATAATTCCTATTTGCAACAATAAGAACATCATTAATTCTTACCAAAGGTTTCTTAATAGTGGAATCCGCAAGGTGCAAGTTTAGAGAGCAATCATCAAAATCACGAAAACCTAACAAATCACACAAAGTCTTTGGAATCGTGGAAACGCTAGCACCCAAATCACATAAAGCATAGAACTCATGATCTTTAATTTTAATTTTAATAGTTGGTTCCCACTCATCATAAAGTTTTCTAGGGATAGAAACTTCCAATTCAAGTTTTTCTTCATAAGATTGCATCAAGGCATCAACGGTATGTTTAGTAAACGCTTTATTTTGACTATAAGCATGAGGAGAATTTAGCACGGATTGCAACAAGGAAATACAATCAATTAAAGAGAAATTTTCATAATTAAATTCCTTGAAATCCAAAATATTGGGTTTAGCAACATCTAGGGCTTTAATTTCTTCGATCCCACTTTCATCAATTTTAGCATCAAGATCTAAAAACTCTGAATTCTTGGAACGCCTTCTAGGTAAAGGTGGATCATATTCAGTCCCATCATTATTAAGATTCATATTGCAAAACAAATATTTAATAGGGGACACATCAATAACTTTTAGATCTTCATCTTTATTTTCGTAGGAACTAGAAGAACACGCTTTTGTAAAGGCATCTTTCTTAGCACGCATCCTAGCGGTTCTTTCTTTGCACTCATCAATGGAAATTCTCATGGCTTTGAGAGACTCATTGATATCATGCTTAGGTGGAATAGATCTAAGTTTCAAAGAATCAACATCAAGAGAAATTATATCAACGTTCCAAGCCAACTCATCAATCTTAAGCAATTTTACTTCAATCAAAGCATTGAAATTCTTTTGCGAAGTAATAAATTCTTTAATATTAGATTCAAAATCAGAGGGCATCTTATTATAATTTCCATAAGAATTGTTGTAGGAATTACCATAATTATTAGAGGGATTACTAGGATAAGGCCTAGGATTAAAATTTCCTCTATACACGTTGTTACCAAAATTGTTACTACCAACAAAATTCACATCCATAGATTCATTATTATTCTCAATCAAAGTAGACAAGGGCATATCATTAGGATCAGAAGAAACACTTCTACTAGCAAATAATTTCATAAGTTCATCCATATTTCCACTCAAACATTAATTTCTTCTATCGCATGCACCTTTTTATTAGTAGATCTTTCAGTATGCTATTGAGAATAATTAACCATAATATTATCTAGGAGTTTAGTAGCTTCTCCTAAAGTGATTTCCATAAAAGTGCCTCCCGCGGCCGAATCTAAAAGATTTCTAGAAGCAAAATTCAATCCGGCATAATAATCATGTATATAGGCATCACGTCCGAGACAAGTAGACCGACTCCTGCCTGCATGTACTACTATTACTCCACTCATCGACCGCTATCCAGCATGCATCTAGACTATTAAGTTAATGAAAAAAGAGTAACGCCTTAAGCAAGATGACATGATGTAGAGGGATAAACTCATACAATACGATGAAAACCCCATCTTGTTATCCTCGATGGCAACAATACAATATGTGCCTTGCTGCCCCTACTGTCATTGGGAAAGGACACCGCAAGATTGAACCTAAAGCTATGCACTTCTCCCATTGCAAGAAAGATCAATCTAGTAGGCCAAACCAAACTGATAATTCGAAGAGACTTGCAAAGATAACCAATCATACATAAAAGAATTCAGAGAAGATTCAAATATTGTTCATAGATAGACTTGATCATAAACCCACAATTCATCGGTCTCAACAAACACACCGCAAAAAACAGATCACATCGAATAGTTCTCCACAAGAGAGGGGGAGAACATTGTATTGAGATCCAAAAAGAGAGAACAAGCCATCTAGCTAATAACTATGGGCTCGTAGGTCTGAGGTGAACTACTCAAACTTCATCGGAGGGGCTATGGTGACGATGTAGAAGCCCTCCGTGGTCGATGCCCCCTCCGGCGGAGCTCCGGAACAGGCCCCAAGATGGGATCTCGTGGATATAGAAAGTTGCGGCGATGGAATTAGGGTTTTGGCTCTGTATCTGATTGTTTGGGGGTACGTAGGTATATATAGGAGGAAGGAGTACGTCGGTGGAGCAACAGGGGGCCCACGAGGGTGGAGGGCGCGCCTGGGGGGTAGGCGCGCCCCCCTACCTCGTGGCCTCCTCCTTTGTGTCTTGACGTAGGGTCCAAGTCTCCTGGATCATGTTCGGTGAGAAAATCATGTTCCCGAAGGTTTCGTTCCGTTTGGACTCCGTTTGATATTCCTTTTCTTCGAAACCCTAAAATAGGTAAAAAAACAGCAATTCTGGGCTGGGCCTCCGGTTAATAGGTTAGTCCCAAAAATAATATAAAAGTGGATAATAAAGCCCAATAATGTCCAAAATAGTAGATAATATAGCATGGAGCAATCAAAAATTATAGATACGTTGGAGACGTATCACCAAACATTTTATAGACTTCTTCTTCTAGCATTTGAGCACAATTTTCCTTTCCATCATTCTCACGAAAGATATTAAAAAGATGAAGCGTATGAGGCAAACTCAATTCCATATTTTTTTGTAATTTTCTTTTATAGACTAAACTAGTGATAAAACAAGAAACAAAAAGATTCGATTGCAAGATCTAAAGATATACCTTCAAGCGCTAACCTCCCCGGCAACGGTGCTAGAAAAGAGCTTGATGTCTACTACACGACCTTCTTCTTGTAGACGCTATTGGGCCTCCAAGTGCAGAGGTTTGTAGGACAGTAGCAAATTTCCCTCAAGTGGATGACCTAAGGTTTATCAATCCTTGGGAGGTGTAGGATGAAGATGGTCTCTCTCAAGCAACCCTGCAACCAAATAACAAAGAGTCTCTTATGTCGCCAACACACCCAATACAATGGTAAATTGTATAGGTGCACTAGTTCGGCGAAGAGATTGTGATACAAGTGCAATATGGATGGTAGATAAAGGTTTTTGTAATCTGAAAATATAAAAACAGCAAGGTAACACGTGGTAAAAGTGAGCGTAAACGGTATTGCAATGCGTTGAAACAAGGCCTAGGGTTCATACTTTCACTAGTGCAAGTTCTCTCAACAATAATAACATAATTGGATCATATAACTATCCCTCAACATGCAAGAAAGAGTCACTCCAAATTCACTAATAGCGGAGAACAAAGAAGAGATTATGGTAGGGTACGAAACCACCTCAAAGTTATCCTTTCTGATCGATCTATTCAAGAGTGCGTAGTAAAATAACATGAAGCTATTCTTTCCGTTCAATCTATCACAGAGTTCGTACTATAATAACACCTTAAGACACAAATCAACCAAAACCCTAATGTCACCAAGATACTCCAATGTCACCTCAAGTATCCGTGGGTATTATTATACGATATGCATCACACAATCTCAGATTCATCTATTCAACCAACACAAAGAACTTCAAAGAGTGCCCCAAAGTTTCTACCGGAGAGTCAAGACGAAAATGTGTGCCAACCCTTATGCATAAGTTCACAAGGTCACGAAACTCGCAAGTTGATCACCAAAACATACAACAAGTGGATCACGTGATATCTCATTGTCACCACAGATAAGCACATGCAAGACATACATCAAGTGTTCTCAAATCCTTAAAGACTCAATCCGATAAGATAACTTCAAAGGGAAAACTCAATCCATTACAAGAGAGTAGAGGGGGAGAAACATCATAAGATCCAACTATAATAGCAAAGCTCGCGATACATCAAGATCGTGCCAAATCAAGAACACGTGAGAGAGAGAGAGATCAGACACATAGCGACTGGTACATACCCTCAGCCCCGAGGGTGAACTACTCCCTCTTCGTCATGGAGAGCGCCGGGATGATGAAGATGGCCACCGGAGAGGGATTCCCCCCTCTGGCAGGGTGCCGGAACGGGTCTAGATTGGTTTTCGGTGGCTACGGAGGCTTCTGGCGGCGGAACTCCCGATCTATTATGCTCTCTGATGTTTTTAGGGTATATGAACATATATAGGAGGAAGAAGTAGGTCGGTGGAGCAACGAGGGGCCCACGAGGGTGGAGGGCGCGCCCCCTGCCTCGTGGCCGCCTCGTTGATTGCTTGACGTCCACTCCAAGTCCTCTGGATCACGTTTGTTCCAAAAATCACGCTCCCGAAGGTTTCATTCCGTTTGGACTCCGTTTGATATTCCTTTTCTGCGAAACACTGAAATAGGAAAAAAAACAGCAATTTGGGTTGGGCCTCCGATTAATAGGTTAGTCCCAAAAATAATATAAAAGTGTAAAATAAAGCCCGTTATCATCCAAAACAGATAATATAATAGCATGGAACAATAAAAAATTATAGATACGTTGGAGACATATCAATGATCGGGTGTGATAAGCTCTACTTCACATACAACGGGTGCAAGCCAGTTTTGCACAAGCAGAATACTCGGGTTAAACTTGACGAGCCTAGCATATGCAGATATGGCCTCGGAACACTAAGACTGAAAGGTCGAGCATGAATCATATAGATATGATCAACATAGTGATGTTCACCATTGAAAACTACTCCATCTCACGTGATGATCGGACATGGTTTAGTTGATATGGATCACGTGATCACTTAGATGATTAGAGGGATGTCTATCTAAGTGGGAGTTCTTAAGTAATTTGATTAATTGAACTTTAATTTATCATGAACTTAGTACCTGATAGTATTTTGCATGTCTATGTTGTTGTAGATAGATGGCCCGTGCTGTTGTTCCGTTGAATTTTAATGCGTTCCTAGAGAAAGCTAAGTTGAAAGATGATGGTAGCAATTACACGGACTGGGTCCGTAACTTGAGGATTATCCTCATTGCTGCACAGAAGAATTACGTCCTAGAAGCACCGCTAGGTGACAAACCCGCTGCAGGAGCAATGCCAGATGTTATGAACACCTGGCAGAGCAAAGCTGATGACTACTCGATAGTTCAGTGTGCCATGCTTTACGGCTTAGAACCGGGACTTCAACGACGTTTCGAACGTCATGGAGCATATGAGATGTTCCAGGAGTTGAAGTTAATATTTCAAGCAAATGCCCGGATTGAGAGATATGAAGTCTCCAATAAGTTCTATAGCTGCAAGATGGAGGAGAATAGTTCTGTCAGTGAGCATATACTCAAAATGTCTGGGTATAATAATCACTTGATTCAACTGGGAGTTAATCTTCCTGATGATAGTGTCATTGACAGAATTCTTCAATCACTGCCACCAAGCTACAAGAGCTTCGTGATGAACTATAATATGCAAGGGATGGATAAGACGTCCCGAGCTCTTCGCAATGCTAAAGGCCGCGGAGGTAGAAATCAAGAAGGAGCATCAAGTGTTGATGGTCAACAAGACCACCAGTTTCAAGAAAAAGGGTAAAGGGAAGAAGGGGAACTTCAAGAAGAATGGCAAGCAAGTTGCTGCTCAAGTGAAGAAGCCCAAGTCTGGACCTAAACCTGAGACTGAGTGCTTCTACTGCAAAGGGACTGGTCACTGGAAGCGGAACTGCCCCAAGTATTTGGCGGATAAGAAGGATGGCAAGGTGAACAAAGTTATATGTGATATACATGTTATTGATGTGAACCTTACTAATGCTCGCAGTAGCACCTGGGTATTTGATACTGGTTCTGTTGCTAATATTTGCAATTCGAAACAGGGGCTACGGATTAAGCGAAGATTGGCTAAGGACGAGGTTACGATGCACGTGGGAAATGGTTCCAAAGTCGATGTGATCGCAGTCGGCACGTTACCTCTACATCTACCTTCGAGATTAATTTTAGATCTGAATAATTGTTATTTGGTGCCAGCGTTGAGCATGAACATTATATCTGGATCTTGTTTAATGTGAGACGGTTATTCATTTAAATCTGAGAATAATGGTTGTTCTATTTATATGAGTAATATCTTTTATGGTCATGCACCCTTGAAGAGTGGTCTATTTTTTATGAATCTCGATAGTAGTGATACACATATTCATAATATTGAAGCTAAAAGATGCAGAGTTGATAATGATAGTGCAACTTATTTGTGGCACTACCGTTTAGGTCATATTGGTGTAAAGTGCATGAAGAAACTCCATTCTGGTGGACTTTTGGAATCACTTGATTATGAATTACTTGGTACTTGCAAACCATGCCTCATGGGCAAGATGACTAAAACGCCGTTCTCCGAAACTATGGAGCGAGCAACAGATTTGTTGGAAATCATACATACTGATGTGTGTGGTCTGATGAATGTTGAGGCTCGCGGCGGGTATCGTTATTTTCTCACCTTCACAGACGATTTGAGCAGATAAGGGTATATCTACTTAATGAAACATAAGTCTGAAACATTTTAAAAGTTCAAAGAATTTCAGAGTGAAGTGGAAAATCATCGTAACAAAAAAAATAAAGTTTCTACGATTTGATCGTGCAGGAGAATATTTGAGCTACGAGTTTGGTCTTCATTTGAAACAATGCGGAATAGTTTCGCAACTCACGCCACCCGGAACACCACAGCGTAATGGTGTGTCCGAACGTCGTAATCGTACTTTACTCGATATGGTACGATCTATGATGTCTCTTACTGATTTACCGCTATCGTTTTGGGGTTATGCTTTAGAGACGGCTGCATTCATGTTAAATAGGGCACCATCTAAATCCGTTGAGACGACGCCTTATGAATTGTGGTTTGGCAAGAAACCAAAGTTGTCGTTTCTTAAAGTTTGGGGCTGCGATGCTTATGTGAAAAAGATTCAACCTGACAAGCTCGAACCCAAATCGGAGAAATGTGTCTTCATAGGATACCCAAAGGAGACTGTTGGGTACACCTTCTATCACAGATCTGAAGGCAAGACATTCGTTGCTAAGAATGGATCCTTTCTAGAGAAGGAGTTTCTCTTGAAAGAAGTGATTGGGAGGAAAGTAGAACTTGATGAGGTAACTGTGCCTGCTCCCTTATTGGAAAGTAGTTCATCACAGAAATCTGTTCCTGTGACTCCTACACCAATTAGTGAGGAAGCTAATGATGAAGATCATGTAACTTCATATCAAGTTACTACAGAACCTCGTAGGTCAACCAGAGTAAGATCCGCATGAGAGTGGTACAATAATCCTGTTCTGGAGGTCATACTTGACCATGACGAACCTATGAACTATGAGTAAGCGATGCTGAGCCCAGGTTCCCGCAAAATGGCTTGATGCCCTGAAATCTGAGATGGGATCCATGTATGAGAACAAAGTGTGGACTTTGGTTGACTTACCCGATGATCGGCAAGCCATCGAGAATAAATGGATCTTCAAGAAGAAGACTGACGCTGACGGTAATATTACTATCTACGAAGCTCGACTTGTTGCGAAAGGTTTTCAACAAGTTCAAGGAGTTGACTACGATGAGACTTTCTCACCTGTAGTAATGCTTAAGTCCGTCCGAATCATGTTAGCTATTGCCGCATTTTATGATTATGAAATTTGGCAAATGGATGTAAAGACTACATTCCTGAATGGATTTCTGGAAGAAGAGTTGTATATGATGCAACCTGAAGGTTTTATCGATCCAAAGGGTGCTAACAAAGTGTGCAAGCTCCAGCGATCCATCTATGGACTGGTGCAAGCATCTCGGAGTTGGAATAAACGTTTTGATAGTGTGATCAAAGCATATGGTTTTATACAGACTTTTGGAGAAGCCTGTATTTACAAGAAAGTGAGTGGGAGCTCTGTAGCATTTCTAATATTATATGTGGGTGACATATTGCTGATTGGAAATGATATAGAATTTCTGGATAGCATAAAAGGATACTTGAATAAGAGTTTTTCAATGAAAGACCTCGGTGAAGCTGCTTATATATTGGGCATCAAGATCTATAGAGATAGATCAAGACGCTTAATTGGACTTTCACAAAGCATATACCTTGATAAAGTTTTGAAGAAGTTCAAAATGGATCAAGCAAAGAAAGGGTTCTTGCCTGTGTTACAAGGTGTGAAATTGAGTCAGACTCAATGCCCGACTACTGCAGACGATAGAGAGAAAATGAAAGATGTTCCCTATGCTTCATCCATAGGCTCTATCATGTATGCAATGTTGTGTACCAGACCCGATGTGTGCCTTGCTATTAGTTTAGCAGGGAGGTACCAAAGTAATCCAGGAGTGGATCACTAGACAGCAATCAGGAACATCCTGAAATACCTAAAAAGGACTAAGGATATGTTTCTCATTTATGGAGGTGACAAAGAGCTCGTTGTAAATGGTTACGTCGATGCAAGCTTTGACACTGATCTGGATGACTCTAAGTCACAAACTGGATACGTGTTTTTATTGAATGGTGGAGCTGTCAGTTGGTGTAGTTCTAAGCAAAGCATTGTGGCGGGATCTACATGTGAAGCGGAGTACATAGTTGCTTCAGAAGCAGCAAATGAAGGAGTCTGGATGAAGGAGTTCATATCCGATCTAGGTGTAATACCTAGTGCATCGGGTCCAATGAAAATCTTTTGTGACAATACCGGTGCAATTGCCTTGGCAAAGGAATCCAGATTTCACAAAAGAACCAAGCACATCAAGAGACGCTTCAATTCCATCCGTGATCAAGTCAAGGAGGGAGACATAGAGATTTGCAAGATACATACGGATCTGAATGTTGCAGACCCGTTGACTAAGCATCTCTCACGAGCAAAACATGATCAGCACCAAGACTCCATGGGTGTTAGAATCATTACTGTGTAATCTAGATTATTGACTCTAGTGCAAGTGGGAGACTGAAGGAAATATGCCCTAGAGGCCATAATAAAGTTGTTATTTATATTTCTTATATCACGATAAATGTTTATTATTCATGCTAGAATTGTATTAACCGAAAACTTAGTACATGTGTGAGTACATAGACAAACAAAGTGTCACTAGTTTGCCTCTACTTGACTAGCTTGTTGAATCAATGATGGTTATGTTTCCTAACCATAGACATGAGTTGTGATTTGATTAACGGGGTCACATCATTAGATAATGATGTGATTGAATTGACCCATCCGTTAGCTTAAGTACGATGATCGTTTAGTTTGTTGCTATTGGTTTCTTCATGACTTATACATGTTCCTATGACTATGAGATTATGCAACTCCCGAGTACTAGAGGAACACTTTGTGTGCTACCAAACGTCACAACGTAACTGGGTGATTATAAAGGTGCTCTACAGGTGTCTCCGACGGTGCTTGTTGAGTTAGCATAGATCGAGATTAGGATTTGTCACTCCGATTGTCGGAGAGGTATCTCTGGGCCCTCTCGGTAATGCACATCACTATAAGCCTTGCAAGCATTGTGACTAATGAGTTAGTTGCAGGATGATGCATTACGGAATGAGTAAAGAGACTTGCCGGTAACGATATTGAACTAGGTATGAGGATACCGACGATCGAATCTCGGGCAAGTAACATACCGATGATAAAGGGAACAACGTATGTTGTTATGCGGTTTGACCGATAAAGATCTTCATAGAATATGTTGCAGCCAATATTAGCATCTAGGTTCCACTATTGGTTATTGACCAGAGACGAGTCTCGGGCATGTCTACATAGTTCTCGAACCCGTAGGGTCCGCACGCTTAAAGTTCGGTGACGATCGGTAATATGAGTTTATGTGTTTTGATGTACCGAAGGTAGTCGGAGTCCCGGATATGATCACGGACATGACGAGGAGTCTAGAAATGGTCGAGACATAAAGATTGATATATTGGAAGCCTATATTTGGACATCGGAATAGTTCTGGGTGAAATCGAGATTTTACCGGAGTGCCGGGGGGTTACCGGAACCCCCCGGGGGTTAATGGGCCTTGTTGGGCCCTAGTGGACAGAGAGAGGGGCCGGCCAGGGCAGGCCACGCGCCCCCTTCCCTTGAGTCCGAATAGGACAAGGAAGGGGGGGCGGCTCCCCCCTTGCCTTTCCCCTCTCCCACTCCTTCCTTCCCCCTCCTAGTGGGACTAGGAAAGGGGAGTCCTACTCCCACTAGGAGGAGAACTCCTCCTCTTGGTGCGCCCTGCAAGGGCCGGCCGGCCTCCCTCCTTGCTCCTTTATATATGGGGGCAGGGGGGCACCCCAACACACACAAGTTGATCAGTTGATCTTTTAGCCGTGCACGGTGCCCCCCTCCACCATAATCCACCTCGGTCATATCGTAGTGGTGCTTAGGCGAAGCCCTGCGTCGGTAGCATCAACATCACCATCATCACACTGTCGTGCTGACGGAACTCTCCCTTGAAGCTCTGCTGGATCGGAGTTCGTGGGACGTCACCGAGCTGAACGTGTGTTGAACTCAGAGGTGCCGTACGTTCGGTAGTTGGATCAGTTGGATCGTGAAGACATACGACCACATCAACCGCATTCTCATAACGCTTCCGCTTATTGTCTATGATGGTACGTGGACGATACTCTCCCCTCTCGTTTCTATGCATCACCATGATCGTGCGTGTGAGTAGGAATTTTTTTGAAATTACTGCATTACCCAAAAATGAATTCCTCTAATGAAGTCCATCTTGGCCATTTATTTGCACTTCATATGAACTTAATCTTGGTCATATTTGGTTTATTCATTGATCCCATTCTGCATGCCTCAAAGTTCTCTTCACTTGGTTCTTCTAGATCATAAAGTATTCTTGATCATAATATCCAAATCTTGTATGCCCAGACTACCTTATTTTATGGGAGTACATAACATCCCCCGTTTAGCCAGTCGAGTGCCTACTTTATAGCCTAATCAAGGTAGTCTAGGCATACAATATATGGATGCTAAAAATAAATGTGTTTATAAAATATTTGTTTAATTATATACAAATGAGAATGTATGGCCAATCGTTTATCCAAATTATTACTTGGGACAAAAAACAATTTTGTTGGTAAAAGCCCTTCCTTTATTTGAAGGATCTAATGCGAGTCCAAGAATCTTTCTTCTATCCTGGCTTATTTTGAGTCAAAGATGGTGAAGCAGTGAGACTCTGGGGTACATGCGACTAGTGGACATACAATTGTGCAATATGTAGCCTATTTGAAATCATCCGAGAGAAACACGACGTGGTTGCTTTCATCACCTGTGTGGCCTCGCTTATTTGTTGTGTCATGGCCACTGGGTGAATAAGTACTTGTGTTCGACTATTTTGGTTAGGGCTACAATAACTTTTGCTCCATTTGGTTACATCAGAATGATATGGTTTTTTGTGGACATAAAAGATCCAATCATGTGCGCAGATGTTGTTCTCATGTACCACTTGGTTATGGTTATGGTCTTACGGACTTTATTACGGCCATCCCAACACAAGGATTGGAAGGTTGACAAAGCTTGGTGCAAGAGCCTCGAATTGCTTGCCAGGGAATTTATATTTCAGTTTGGTTAGTGTGCATAATAGTCATGGCTTGTCCCATTGATAAGGTTACTTATTTATCGATTTGTAGTGAAGTATTCAATAATGTATAGTATACCTCATCGGTGCAAGGGCGGCGGGTGGTAATGGAAGATTTTCCTTTTAATCAAAATCAGTTTCCATCCCTCAGACATCATCACAGGGTGCTCAAGTTTCATCCCAGAGACAGCTTGCGCCACATATGTGCGTGTATTAAGTAAGATGGAGAAGTCCTTGCAACACGGATATCGCCCAAGTGAATAGAGGAGATTAAACACATGCAAATGAGGATACCACCACCTGCATAATGGCGCAGTGTGGAAGGTCCTTGGCACATTTTCATATTTTTTTATGTAAATGCATCATATCTGGTATGTCAACTTAGCCTATTTCCTCCTAATCTTCAGAGACGTTTTGTTCTACTACTAGGACTATAAGAGCAACCCCAACACATGATGTACATAGGGCACTCAAAAACAGTTTTAGGACATAAATAAAATTCTGTTGTACAGCCTTTCCCTACATTTCTATAGGAGGCTGTTTTCAGGACTTTAACCCGTGACCTTATGGTCACAAGGCAACAGCTTTACCACTGCGCCAAGGCTCCCCTTACTTATCTCAAACTCATCTCGAATGAATCCAAACCCATTATAACACAAATAGTACTTAATTATTACATACTCCTGATGGGCAACGTAGCATGCAATTTCAAAAAAATTCCTACGGTCACGCAAGATCTATCTAGGAGATGCATAGCAACAAGAGGGGAAGAGTGTGTCCACGTACCCTCGTAGACGGTAAGCGGAAGCGTTAGGTTAACGCGGTTGATGTAGTCGAACGTCTTCACGATCCAACTGATCTAGTACCGAACGTACGGCACCTCTGAGTTCAGCACACGTTCAGCTTGATGACGTCCCTCAAACTCTTAATCCAGTGCTACCTCTTGAGCATGCGTTGGTTTTCCCTTGAAGGGGAAACGGTGATGCAGCAAAGTAGCGTAAGTATTTCCCTTAGTTTTTTGAGAACCAAGGTATCAATCCAGTAGGAGACTACACGTAAGTCACCTAGTACCTGCACAAACAAACAAGAATCTCGCAACCAACGCGATAAAGGGGTTGTCAATGCCTTCACGGTCACTTATGAAAGTGAGATCTTATAGAGATAATAAGATAAATATTTTTGGTATTTTTTGTATAGATTGAAAAGTAAAGATTTCAAAATAAATAGTAAACTAGAATTGTAGATCGGAAACTTATATGATGTAAAGTAGACCCGGGGGACATAGGTTTCACTAGTGGCTTCTCTCAAGATAGCATATATTACGATGGGTGAACAAATTACTGCCGAGCAATTGATAGAAAAGTGCATAGTTATGATGATATCTAGGCATGATCATGAACATAGGCATCGTGTCCGTGTCAAGTAGACTGAAACGATTCTGCATCTACTACTATTACTCCACACATCGACTGCTATCCAGCATGCATCTAGAGTATTAAGTTCATAAGAACAGAGTAACGCATTAGGCAAGATGACATGATGTAGAGGGATAAACTCAAGCAATATGATATAAACCCCATCTTTTTATCCTCGATGGAAAGAATACAATATGCGCATTGATGCCCCTGCTGTCACTCGGAAAGGGCACCGCAAGATTGAACCCAAAGCTAAGCACTTCTCCCATTGCAATAAAGATCAATCTAGTAGGCCAAACCAAACTGATAATTCGAAGAGACTTGCAAAGATATCAAATCATGCATATAAGAATTCAGAGAAGAATCAAATAATGTTCATAGATAATCTTAATCATAAACCCACAATTCATCGGATCTCGGCAAACACACCGCAAAAATACTTGCATCGAATAGATCTCCAAGAACATCGAGGACAACTTTGTATTGAGATCCAAAGAGAGAGAAGAAGCCATCTAGCTAATAACTATGGACCCAAAGGTCTGTGGTAAACTACCACACGTCATCGGAGAGGCTATGGTGTTGATGTAGAAGCCCTCCGTGATCGAATCCCCCTTCGGCAGATCGCCAGAAAAGGTCCGCAGATGGGATCTCACAGGTACAAAAGGTTGTAGCGGTGGAAAAGTGGTTTCGTGGCTCCCCTGGATGTTTTCAGGGTATAAGAGTATAGGCGAAAGAAGTACGTCGGTGGAGCTACGAGGGGCCCACGAGGGTGGGGGCGCGCCTGGCCCCCCTGGGCGCACCGCCCTACCTCGTGGCCGCCTCGCTACTTCCTTGACGTCCACTCCAAGTCTCCTGGATTGTGTTTGTTCCAAAAAAGATCCTCGTGAAGGTTTCATTCCTTTTGGATTCTGTTTGATATTTCTTTTCTGCGAAACACTGAAATAGGCAAAAATAACAAAAATTTGCACTGTGCTTTTGGTTAATAGGTTAGTCCCAAAAATAATATAAAAGTGCATAATAAAGCCCATAAACATCCAAAACAGATAATATTATAGCATGGAACAATCAAAAATTATAGATATGTTGAAGACGTATCAAGCATCCCCAAGCTTAATTCCTGCTCGTCCTCGAGTAGGTAAATGATAAAAATAGAATTTTGATGTGGAATGCTACCTAACATAATTTTCAATGTATTTCTCTTTATTGCGGCATGAATGTTTAGATCCGAAAGATTCTAGACAGAAGTTTAGTATTGACATAAAAATAATAATACTTCAAGCATTGCTAACCAAGCAATCATGTCTTATCAAAATAACTTAGCCAAAGAAAGCTTATCCCTATAAAATCATATAGTTTGGCCATGCTTCATTTTCATCACACAAAATGCTCCCATCATGCACAACCCCGATGACAAGCCAAGCAATTGTTTCATACTTTAGCCTTTTCAAACTTTTTCAACTTTCATGCAATATATGAGCGCGAGCCATGGATATAGCACTATGGGTGGAATAGAATATGATGATGGAGGTTGTGTGAGAAGACAAAAAGGGAGAAAGTATCACATTGACGCGGCTAATCAACGGGTTATGGAGATGCCCATCAATTGATGTCAATGCAAGGAGTAGGGATTGCCATACAACGGATGGACTAGAGCTATAAATATATGGAAGCTCAAGAAAAGAAACTAAGTGGGTGTGCATCCAACTTGCTTGCTCACGAAGACCTAGGGCATTTTGAGGAAGCTCGTTGTTGGAATATACAAGCCAAGTTCTATAATGAAAAATTCCCACTAGTATATGAAAGTGACAACATAAGAGACTCTCTATCATGAAGATCATGGTGTTACTTTGAAGCACATGTGTGGAAAAAGGATAGTAACATTGCCCCTTCTCTCTTTTTCTCTCATTTTTTGGGCCTCTCTTTTTTTATGGCCTTTCTCCCTTTTTTGAAGAACTTTCCTCACATGGTACAATGCTCTAATAATGAAAATCATCACACTTTTATTTAATTACAACTCAAGAATTACAACTCGATACTTAGAACAAAATATGACTCTATGTGAATGCCTCCGGCGGTGTACCGGATGTGCAATGAATCAAGAGTGACATGTATGAAAGAATTATGAAGGTGGATTTGCCATAAATACGATGTCAACTACATGATCATGCAAGGCAATATGACAATGATGGAGTGTGGCGGAGCCAGGAATTTTGTGAAGCTTGGGCAAGTTTAAACCTAAGTGTCAAATTTGAGAATTGAAATCAGGTGTTCGGGTCAATTTTTTTCTTGCTACCGGCTTTCCCTTTAGGGGCTGCAAGGACCAGTTTTAAAAAAAATCAGAGTTTTTACCTAAAAGTATTAAATGGGGTTTGAGTCCTCCCTAATACACGACGGCCATATTTTTTAAAATGCTAACAACATTAAAATCAAAATCAGGCTGGCAAGATTGGTAGTCGATCCCATGACCTCGAAAGCACTTTCACCGAGCGAGGCACTAAGTTGTGTTACAATATGCATATGGGTTCTATTTGACACTACCTGAACGTGTATAGCAAATAAAAAGTGTGGTCCGAGAAAATATCTGGTAACTAGTCGGTTTCTAAAAATTTCAAGCAGTAAAAAATGTTGGTTCAGATACACAACATATAAAATAGCACCGAATCCTGTATCACAAATCTACATTAATAATAATGAAGTAAAATGATGAACATAATAGTCATACAATTGTAATTTCAAAGTGAACTACTCCATCCATAGATAAATATAAAATATTTTAGATCTCTAATTTACATTGTTTACAAAGGTAGTAATATATGACCTGATGAGTGATGACCAAGACCCCACGCTCTAACCTCAAAAATTAAACCCTAATAATTCTTTCAATCTTCAAATTAATTAGCAATCTCACCTAATCACCGAGGAGTGAACAAGCAGCGGCCGACCGATGATGCAAGTCATTGCTGGGATGGATCCGCTCCGGCTCAATACACCACCGGCCACGCGCCCAGCCAGGCGAGTGGAGCAGGCGAGCCTCCACTCGCCGCCGCCCCCCGGTCTATCTCCCATCTACCTAGGTGCCGCCGTCTGGAACAGCTGAGCAGCTACATCGTGGGGTTTTCTCAAAAAAAGATAATAAAAGCTACATCGTGGGGAGGTGGAGTGATCCACCGATCATGTGGTTCTTTTCGTCTGGGAGGCAACAACCGAATAGACTGCTTGCTAGGCCAGTAGCCCAGTAGTAATCCAACACCAGGGAGGCTTGTCTCACCTAACTTTAAAGAAGCCCATTAGCTAATTAACCAGCGATAACCAGCCCAACTGCCCGGGTAAATCACGATGTGGTGACGATTTTTCCCGCTATAATGGGTCCATCGTAGTTGGTGCCTAGCCAGCGAGCCCGGGCAAGTGCCCAGGCTCGCTGGGCGCTGGCTCCGCCACTGGTCATAATAAAAGGAACGGTGGAAAGTTTCATGGCAATATATCTCGGAATGTCTATGGAAATGCCATAATAGGTAGGTATGGTGGCTGTTTTGAGGAAGATATAAGGAGGTTTATGTGTGATAGAGCGTATCATATCACGGGTTTTGGATGCACCTGCGAAGTTTGCACCAACTCTCGAGGTGAGAAAGGGCAATGCATGGTACCGAAGAGGCTAGCAATGATGGAAGGGTGAGAGTGCGTATAATCCATGGACTCAACATTAGTCATAAAGAACTCACATACTTATTGCAAAAATATACAAGTCATCAAAACCAAGCACTATGTGCATGCTCCTAGGGGGATAGATTGGTAGGAAAAGACCATCGCTCGTCCCCGACCGCCACTCATAAGGAAAGCAATCAAAGAACACCCCATGCTTGAAATTTGTCACATAACGTTTACCATACGTGCATGCTACGGGACTTGCCAACTTTAATACAAGTATTTCTCAATTCCATAATTACTCAACTAGCACAACTCTAATATTACCACCTTTATATCTCAAAACAACTATCAAGGATCAAACTTCTCATAACATTTAATGCACTCTATATGAAAGTTCTTATTATACCCATCTTGGATGCCTATCATATTAGGACTAATTTCATAACCAAAGCAAATTGCCATTCTATTCTAAAAGATTCTCAAAATAATATAAGTGAAGCATGAGAGATCAATAATTTCTATAAAATAAAACCACCACCGTGTTCTTAAAAGATATAGGTGAAGCACTAGAGCAAAATTATCTAGCTCAAAAGATATAAGTGAAGCACATAGAGTATTCTAATAAATTCCGATTCATGTGTGTCTCTCCCAAAAGGTGTGTACAGCAAGGATGATTGTGGTAAACTAAAAATCAAAGACTAAAATCATACAAGACGCTCCAAGCAAAACACATATCATGTGGTAAATAAAAATATAGCCTCAAGTAAAGTTACCGATAGATGAAGACGAAAGAGGGGATGCCTTCCGGGGCATCCCCAAGCTTAGGCTTTTGGTTTTACTTGAATTTTACCTTGGGGTGCCTTGGGCATCCCCAAGCTTAGGCTCTTGCCACTCCTTGTTCCGAAATCCATCAAATCTTTACCCAAAAACTTGAAAACTTCACAACACAAAACTCATTAGAAAATCTCATGAGCTCCGTTAGTATAAGAAAACAAATCACCACCTTAAGGTACTGTAATAAACTCATTATTTATTTATATTGGTGTTAAACCTACTATATTCCAACTTTTCTATGGTTCATGCCCCCCGATACTAGCCATAGATCCATCAAAATAAGCAAACAACACACGAAAAACAGAACAACATGTAGTAATCTGTAGGTTCCGAATACTTATGTAACTCCAAAATTCCTGAGAAATTAGGACGTCCTAAATAATTTGTATATTGATCTACTGCAGTTCGATTCAGTATTTTATCGCTCTCTGGTTAAAAATGAAAATTATTCTCATGAGCGCATACTTTTTGTTTTTTCAGCAAGATCAAATAACAACCATCCAAGAAGATCCTAAAGGCTTTACTTGGCACAAACAGTAATTAAAATAGGAAAGACACAATCATAACAGAGGATAGATGATTTATTTATTACTAAACAGGAACAAAAAGCAAGAAACAAAAATAAAATTGGGTTGCCTCCCAACAAGCGCTATCGTTTAACGCCCCTAGCTAGGCATAAAAGCAAGAATAGATCTAGGTATTGTCCTCTTTGGTAGGCAATTCTTCAATTGAACACTTATAGTCCTTAGTGTTGGGGATCGTAGCAGAAATTCAAAATTTTCCTACGTGTCACCAAGATCAATCTATGGAGAGACTAGCAACGAGAGAGAGGAGTGCATCTTCATACCCTTGAAGATCGCAATGCAGAAGCGTTACAAGAACGCGGTTGGTGGAGTCGTACACGCATCGATTCAGATCGCGGTCGATTCTGATCTAATCGCCGAACAACGGCGCCTCCGCGTTCAACACACGTACAGCCCGGTGACGTCTCCCACGCCTTGATCCAGCAAGGAGAGAGGGAGAGGTTGGGGAAGACTCCGTCCAGCAGCAGCACAACGGCATGGTGATGGTGGAGGAGCGCGGTACTCCAGCAGGGCTTTGCCAAGCACTATTGATCAGGAAACCGTAACCATCTATTGATCAACGAGCTAGTCAACTAGAGGCTTACTAGGGACATGTTGTTGTCTATGTATCCACACATGTATCTGAGTTTCCTATCAATACAATTCTAGCATGGATAATAAACGATTATCATGAACAAGGAAATATAATAATAACTAATTTATTATTGCCTCTAGGGCATATTTCCAACACTTAGGGGGTTCTTTATTTTTGCAAATGATCAAACTCCTAGGTAAGAAATCAAGAAATTCACTTGTAGCAAAAGGTTCCTTAACGATATCTAAAAAGTTGGGGTGAACACTTATTGATTTGAGATCTTCATTTTTCTTACTAGAAGATTCACCCTTATTCTTAGGAACATAGATAAATTTGGCAACTTTGGTAGGAGGAGGATTTCAGGTGTTTTTAATGGCAGAAAAAGCAGACCCCAAGTTGGCAATAATCTCTTCGAGTTTATCGATTCGAGTGGAATCTTGATCTATCTTTTCATTAACTATGGGTTCCTTTTCCCTACGATTTTTTAGAGTAACTCCTACCTTAGATCCATATTGAGTAATTTGATTGTGGATCTTTTTATCCAAATTCTCAATTAGCTCTAAAGTGGCCATTTTATTTTCAATAATATCAAGCCTTTGCATCACATGTTCCAAAGTTAAGATAGTTCCATTGACCAAAAGAGGTGGCGGGCCTAACAAATCTATCATAGCATTATAAGAATCAAAAGTATGGCTTCCCAAGAAATTCCCTCCGGTGATGGTGTCAAGAACATATTTATACCAAGGAGTGATGCCTATGTAAAAATTGCGAAGAAGAACGGAAGTAGATTGCTTTCTAATAGATCTATTTTGAGCATTGCAAATTCTATACCAAGCATCTTTTAAGTTTTCTCCCTCCCTTTGTTTAAAATTAAGAACTTCATTATCGGGAGTGTTAACAATAATAGGAGAACTAGCCGTGAGGGCAAAATAAACGATCTAACACATGGACACACAAGAGGCAAGCGAAAGGAGACGAACGGAAAAAGGGCAAATGGAAAAGAGGTGAATAAAACGGCAAGGGTGAAGTGGGGGAGAGGAAAACGAGAGGTGAATGGCAAATAATGTAATGCGAGGGGTAAGAGTTTGTGATGGGTACTTGGTATGTCTTGACTTGGCATAGATCTCCCCGGCAACGGCGCCAGAAATCCTTCTTGCTACCTCTTAAGCATACATTGGTTTTCCCTTGAAGAGGAAAGAGTGATGCAACAAAGTAGCACAAGTATTTCCCTCAGCTTTTGAGAACCAAGGTATCAATCCAGTAGGAGACTACACGCAAGTCACCTAGTACCTGCACAAACAAACAAGAATCTCGCAACCAACACGATAAAGGGGTTGTCAATCCCTTCACGGTCACTTACGGAAGTGAGATCTTACAGAGATAATAAGATAAATATTTTTGGTATTTTTGTTGTATAGATTGAAAAGTAAAGATTGCAAAATAAATATTAAACTAGAATTGTAGATCGGAAACTTATATGATGTAAAGTAGACCCGAGGGCCATAGGTTTCACTAGTGGCTTCTCTCAAGATAGCATATATTACGGTGGGTGAACAAATTACTGCCGAGCAATTGATAGAAAAGCGCATAGTTATGATGATATCTAGGCATGATCATGAACATAGGCATTACGTCCGTGTCAAGTAGATCGAAACGATTCTGCATCTACTACTATTACTCCACACATCGACCGCTATCCAGCATACATCTAGAGTATTAAGTTCATAAGAACAGAGTAACGCATTAGGCAAGATGACATGATGTAGAGGGATAAACTCAAGCAATATGATATAAACCTCATCTTTTTATCCTCGAAGGCAACAATACAATACGTGCCTTGCTGCCCCTGCTGTCACTGGGAAAGGACACCGCAAGATTGAACCCAAAGCTAAGCACTTCTCCCATTGCAAGAAAGATCAATCTAGTAGGCCAAACCAAACTGATAATTCGAAGAAACTTGCAAAGATATCAAATCATGCATATAAGAATTCAGAGAAGAATCAAATATTGTTCATATATAATCTTAATCATAAACCCACAATTCATCGAATCTCGACAAACACACCGCAAAAAGAATTACATCGAATAGATCTCCAAGAACATCGAGGAGAACTTTGTATTGAGATCCAAAGAGAGAGAAGAAGCCATCTAGCTAATAACTATGGACCTGAAGGTCTGTGGTAAACTACTCACACATCATCGAAGAGGCTATGGTGTTGATGTAGAAGCCCTCCGTGATCGAATCCCCCTCCGGCAGATCGCCGGAAAAGGTCCCCAGATGGGATCTCACGGGTACACAAGGTTGCAGTGGTGGAAAAGTGGTTTCGTGGCTCCCCTGGATGTTTTCAGTGTATAAGAGTATATATAGGCGAAAGAAGTAGGTCGGTGGACCTGCGAGGGGCCCACGAGGGTGGGGGCGCGCCGCCCTACCTCGTGGCCACCTCGCTGCTTCCTTGACGTCCACTCCAAGTCTCCTGGATTGCGCTTGTTCCAAAAAAAATATCCTCGCGAAGGTTTCATTCCGTTTGGATTCCGTTTGATATTCCTTTTCTGCGAAACAGTGAAATAGGCAAAAAAAATAGCAATTTGCACTGGGCTTTCGGTTAATAGGTTAGTCCCAAAAATAATATAAAAGTGCATAATAAAGCCCATAAACATCCAAAACAGATAATATAATAGCATGGAACAATCAAAAATTATAGATACGTTGGAGACGTATCATCCATCAGAGTGTCGAGGGAGAGTTTCGTCAGCACGACGGCTTGTTGACGGTGATGGTGATGTGATCCGCGCAAGGCTTTGCCTAAGCACTACGACGCTATGACCGAAGGAGTAAACTGTGGAGGGGGGCACCGCATACGGCTATGAGAATAACTGTTGTGCTTTGGGGTGCCCCCTGCCCCCGTATATAAAGGAGGGGAGGAGGAGGACGGCCACCAAGGGGCACGCCAAGGGGGGAGTCCTACTAGGACTCCACTCCTAGTAGGATTCGCCCCCCCCCCTTTTTTCCTTCTCATGGAGGGGGGAAGAGGGAAGGAAAGGGAGAGGGGGAAAGGAAAGGGGGGCCATGCCCCCTTCCCCTTGTCCAATTCGGATAGCCCATGGGGGGCGAGGGGCGCGTGCCACCCCTTGTGGGCTCTCCTCTCTTTCCACCTATGGCCCATGTTGGCCCATTACTTCCCTGAGGGGTTCCGGTAATCCCTCAGTACTCAAAACTGTTGGAAATATGCCCTAGAGGCAATAATAAATTAGTTATTATTATATTTCCTTGTTCATGATAATCGTTTATTATCCATGCTAGAATTGTATTGATAGGAAACTCAGATACATGTGTGGATACATAGACAACACCATGTCCCTAGTAAGCCTCTAGTTGACTAGCTCGTTGATCAATAGATGGTTACGGTTTCCTGACCATGGACATTGGATGTCATTGATAACGGGATCACATCATTAGGAGAATGATGTGATGGACAAAGACCCAATCCTAAGCCTAGCACAAGATCATGTAGTTCGTATGCTAAAGCTTTTCTAATGTCAAGTATCATTTCCTTAGACCATGAGATTGTGCAACTCCCGGATACCGTAGGAGTGCTTTGGGTGTGCCAAACGTCACAACGTAACTGGGTGGCTATAAAGGTACACTACAGGTATCTCCGAAAGTGTCTGTTGGGTTGGCACGAATCGAGACTGGGATTTGTCACTCCGTGTAAACGGAGAGGTATCTCTGGGCCCACTCAGTAGGACATCATCATAATGTGCACAATGTGATCAAGGAGTTGATCGCGGGATGATGTGTTAAGAAACGAGTAAAGAGACTTGCCGGTAACGAGATTGAACAAGGTATCGGGATACCGACGATCGAATCTCGGGCAAGTACAATACCGCTAGACAAAGGGAATTGAATACGGGATTGATCTAATCCTTGACATCGTGGTCATCCAATGAGATCATCGTGGAACATGTGGAAACCAACATGGGTATCTAGATCCCTCTGTTGGTTATTGACCGGAGAGTCATCGGTCATGTCTGCATGTTCTCCCGAACCCGTAGGGTCGTACACACTTAAGGTTCGGTGACGCTAGGGTTATAGATATTAGTATGCGGTAACCCGAAAGTTGTTCGGAGTCCCGGATGAGATACGTCACGAGGAGTTCCGGAATGGTCCGGAGGTAAAGAATTATATATAGGAAGTGCTATTTCGGCCATCGGGACAAGTTTCGGGGTCATCGGTATTGTACCGGGACCACTGGAAGGGTCCCGGGGTCCACCGGGTGGGGCCACCTGCTCCGGGGGGCCACATGGGCTGTTAGGGTGCGCCTTGGCCTATATGGGCCAAGGGCACCAGCCCCAAGAGGCCCCATGCGCCAAGAGAAGAGGAAAGGAAGAGTCCTAAAGGGGGAAGGCACCTCGGAGGTGCCTTGGGGAGGAGGGACTCCTCCCTGGCCGCACCCTTCCTTGGAAGAAGGGCCAAGGCTGCGCCCCCCCTCTCCCTTTGGCCCTATATATAGTGGGGGGAAGGGAGGGCAACCATACCTAAGCCCTGGCGCCTCCCTCTCCCTCCCATGACACATCTCCCTCCTCCCGCAGTGCTTGGCGAAGCCCTGTTGGAATCCCGCTACTTCCACCACCACGCCGTCGTGCTGCTGGATCTCCATCAACCTCTCCTTCCCCCTTGCTGGATCAAGAAGGAGGAGACGTCGCTGCTCCGTACATGTGTTGAACGCGGAGGTGCCGTCCGTTCGGCGCTAGGATCATCGGTGATTTGGATCACGACGAGTACGACTCCATCAACCCCGTTCTCTTGAACGCTTCCGCGCGCGATCTACAAGGGTATGTAGATCCACTCCTCCCTCGTTGCTAGATGACTCCATAGATAGATCTTGGTGACACGTAGGAAAATTTTGAATTTATGCTACGTTCCCCAACAGTGGCATCATGAGCTAGGTCTATGCGTAGTTTCTATGCACGAGTAGAACACAAAGTAGTTGTGGGCGTTGATTTTGTTCAATATGCTTGCCGTTACTAGTCTTATCTTGATTCGGCGGCATCGTGGGATGAAGCGGCCCGGACCAACCTTACACGTATGCTTACGTGAGACCGGTTCCACCGACTGACATGCACTAGTTGCATTAGGTGGCTGGCGGGTGTCTGTCTCTCCCACTTTAGTCGGATCGGATTCAATGAAAAGGGTCCTTATGAAGGTTAAATAGCAATTGGCATATCACGTTGTGGTTTTTGCGTAGGTAAGAAACGTTCTTGCTAGAAACCCATAGCAGCCACGTAAAACATGCAAACAACAATTAGAGGACGTCTAACTTGTTTTTGCAGGGTATGCTATGTGATGTGATATGGCCAAAGGATGTGATGAATGATATATGTGATGTATGAGATGATCATGTTCTTGTAATAGGAATCACGACTTGCATGTCGATGAGTATGACAACCGGCAGGAGCCATAGGAGTTGTCTTAATTTATTTATGACCTGCGTGTCAACATAAACGTCATGTAATTACTTTACTTTATTGCTAACCGTTAGCTGTAGTAGTAGAAGTAATAGTTGGCGAGACAACTTCATGAAGACACGATGATGGAGATCATGGTGTCATGCCGGTGACGATGATGATCATGGAGCCCCGAAGATGGAGATCAAAAGGAGCAAAGTGATGATGGCCATATCATGTCACTATTTGATTGCATGTGATGTTTATCATGTTTATACATCTTATTTGCTTAGAACGACGGTAGTAAATAAGATGATCCCTCATTAAAATTTCAAGAAGTGTTCTCCCCTAACTGTGCACTGTTGCTAAAGTTCGTCGTTTCGAAGCACCACGTGATGATCGGGTGTGATAGATCCTTACGTTCACATACAACGGGTGTAAGACAGTTTTACACATGCAAAACACTTAGGGTTAACTTGACGAGCCTAGCATGTACAGACATGGCCTCGGAACACAAGAGACCGAAAGGTCGAGCATGAGTCGTATGGTAGATACGATCAACATGAAGATGTTCACCGATGATGACTAGTCCGTCTCACGTGATGATCGGACACGGCCTAGTTGACTCGGATCATGTAATCACTTAGATGACTAGAGGGATGTCTATCTGAGTGGGAGTTCATAAGATGAACTTAATTATCCTGAACATAGTCAAAAGGTCTTCGCAAATTATGTCGTAGCTCGCGCTTCAGTTCTACTGTTTAGATATGTTCCTAGAGAAAATTTAGTTGAAAGTTGATAGTAGTAATTATGCAGACTAGGTCCGTAAACTGAGGTTTGTCCTCATTGCTTCATAGAAGGCTTATGTCCTTAATGCACCGCTCAGTGTGCTAAACCTCGAACATCGTCTGTGGATGTTGCGAACATCTGACATACACGTTTTGATGACTACATGATAGTTCAGTGCGTAATGCTAAATGGTTTAGAATTGAGGCACCAAAGATGTTTTTTGAAACATCGCGAAACATATGAGATGTTTCGAGGGCTGAAATTGGGATTTCAGGCTCGTGCCCACGTCAAGAGGTATAAGACCTCCGACGATTTTCTTAGCCTGCAAACTAAGGGAGAAAAGCTCAATTGTTGAGCTTGTGCTCAGATTGTCTGAGTACAACTATCATTTGAATCGAGTGGGAGTTGATCTTCCAGATGAGACAGTGATGTTTCTCCGAACTCATTACCACCAAGCTGCTAGAGCTTCGTGATGAACTATAATATATCAGGGACATATATGATGATCCTTGAGATATTCGCGATGTTTGACACCAAAGTAGAAATCAAGAAGGAGCATCAATTGTTGATGGTTGGTGAAACCACTAGTTTCAAGAAGGGCAAGGGCAAGAAGGGATACTTCATGAAACGGCAATTCAGCTGCTGCTCTGGTGAAGAAACCCAAGGTTGAACCCAAACCCGAGACTAAGTGCTTCTGTAATAAGGGGAACAGCCACTGGAGCAGAATTACCCTAGATACTTGGTAGATGAGAAGGCTGGCAAGGTCGATAGAAGTATATTGGATATACATTATGTTGATGTGTACTTTACTAGTACTCCTAGTAGCACCAGGGTATTAGATACCGGTTCGGTTGCTAAGTGTTAGTAACTCGAAATAAAAGCTACGGAATAAACGGAGACTAGCTAAAGGTGAGCTGACGATATGTGTTGGAAGTGTTTCCAATGTTGATATGATCAAGCATCGCACGCTCCCTCTACCATCGAGATTGGTGTTTGCGTTGAGCATAGACATGATTGGATTATGTCTATCGTGATACGGTTATTCATTTAAGGAGAATAATGGTTACTCTGTTTATTTGAATAATACATTCAATGGTCTTACACCTGAAATGAATGGTTTATTGAATCTTGATCGTAGTGATACACATGTTCATGCCAAAAGATATAGGATAGTAATGATAGTACCACCTACTTGTGGCACTGCCACTTAAGTCATATCGGTATAAAACGCATGAAGAAGCTCCATGTTGATGGATCTTTGGACTCACTCATTTTTGAAAGGATTGAGACATGCGTACCATGTCTATTGGTGTATATGCATGAAGAAACTCCATGCAAATGGACCGTTTTGACTCATTTGATTTTGAATCACTTGAGACATGCAAATCATACCACATGGGCAAGATGACTGAAAGCCTCGTTTTCAGTAAAATGGAACTAGAAAGCAACTTGTTGGAAGTAATACATTTTGATGTGTGCAGTCCAATAAGTGCTGAGGCGTGTAGTGGACATCGTTATGTTCTTACTTCACAGATGGTTTGAGTAGATGTTGAGTACATTTACTTGATGAATCACGAGTCTGAATTATTGAAAGGTTCAAGTAATTTCAGGGTGAAGTTGAAAGATCGTCGTGAGAAGAGGATAAAAGATCTATGATATGATCATAGAGATGAATATCTGAATTATGAGTTTGGCACAGAATTAAGACATTGTGGAAATTGTTTCACAACTAATACAGCCTGGAACACCATAGTGTGATGGTGTGTCCGAACATCATAACTACACCCTATTGGATATGATGCATACCATGATGTCTCTTATCGAATTACCACAATAGTTTATGGGTTAGGCATTAGAGACAACCACATTCACTTTAAATAGGGCACCACGTAATTCCGATGAGATGACACCGTATGAACTATGGTTTAGAGAAACCTAAGCTGTCATTTCTTAAAGGTTTGGGGCTGCGACGCTTATGTGAAAAAGTTTCAGGCTGATAAGCTCGAACCCAAAGCGGATAAATGCATCTTCATAGGACACCCAAAACAGTTGGGTATACCTCCTATCTCAGATCCGAAAACAATAAGGGATTGTTTCTAGAATCGGGTCCTTTCTCGAGGAAAAGTTTCTCTCGAAAGAATTGAGTGGGAGGATGGTGGAGACTTGATGAGGTTATTGAACCGTCTCTTCAACTAGTGTGTGGCAGGGCACAGGAGTTGTTCCTGTGACACCTACACCAATTGAAGTGGAAGCTTATGATAGTGATCATGAAACTTCAGATCAAGTCACTACTAAACCTCGTGGGATGACAAGGATGCGTACTACTTCAGAGTGGTACGTAATCCTGTCTTGGAAGTCATGTTGCTAGACAACAATGAACCTACGAGCCATGGAGAAGCGATGGTGGGCCCGGATTCCGATAAATGGCTCGAGGCCATAAAATCCGAGAGAGGATCCATGTATGAAAACAAAGTGTAGACTTTGGCAGAACAGCTCGATGGTCGTAAGGCTGTTGAGTGCAGATGGATTTTAAAAGGAAGACGGACAATGATGGTAAATGTCACCATTAAGAAAGCTCGACTTGTCGTTAAGATGTTTTCCGACAAGTTCAAGGAGTTGACTACGATGAGACTTTCTCACTCGTAGCAATGCTAAGAGTCTGTTGGAATTATATTAGCAATTACTGCATTATTTATGAAATCTTGCAGATAGGATGTCAAAGCATTGTTTCCTCGACGTTTTTTGAGGAAAGGTTGTATGTGATACAAACCGGAAGGTTTTGTCAATCCTGAAAGATGCTAATAAGTATGCAAAGCTCCAGCAATCCTTCTAGGGACTGGAGTAAGCATCTCGGAGTTGGAATGTATGCTTTGATAAGATGATCAAAGTTTTGGGTGTATACAAAGTTTATGAGAAACTTGTATTTCCAAAGAAGTGAGTGGGAGCACTATAGAATTTCTGATGAGTATATGTTGTTGACATATTATGGATCAGAAATGATGTAGAATTTCTAGAAAGCATATAGGGTTATTTGGAAAGTGTTTTTCAAAGGAAAGCCTGGATTAAGCTACTTAAACATTGAGCATCAAGATCTATAAGGATGGATCAAAACGCTTAATGGTACTTTCAAATGAGCACATACCTTGACATGATCTTGAAGGGGTTCAAGATGGATCAGTCAAAGAAGGAGTACTTGCCTGAGTTGTAAGGTATGAAGTTAAGACTTAAAGCTCGACCACGGCAGAAGAAAGAGAAAGGACGAATGTCGTCCCCTATGCTTTTGTCATAGGCTCTATACGGTATGCCATGCTGAGTACCGCACCTGATGTGTGCCTTGCCACATATCTGGCAAGAGGGTACAAAGGTAATCTAGGAGTAGATCACCAGATAGCGGTCTAAATTATCCTTAGAGGAATAAGGATATGTTTCTCGGTTATGGAGGTGATAAAGAGTTCGACGTAAAGAGTTACATCGATGCAAGCTTAACACCTATCCGGATAGCTCTGAATAGAGATACCGGATACATATAATGGAGCAACAATTTAGAATAGCTCCAAGTAGAACAGTTATTTGAAATGGCTCCAAATATAGCGTAGTAGCTGCATCTACAAGATGACATAGAGATTTGCGAAGTACATACGGATCTGAAAGATTCAGACCCGTTGACTATAACATCTCTCACAAGCATAACATGTTCAAACCCAGAACTCATTGAGTGTTAATCACATGGTAATGTGAACTAGATTATTGACTCTAGTAAACTCTTTGGGTGTTAGTCACATGGGGATGTGACCTTGAGTGTTAATCGCATATCGATGTGAACTGGATTATTGACTCTAGTGCGAGTGGGAGACTGTTGGAAATATGCCCTAGAGGCAATAATAAATTAGTTATTTTATTATTATATTTCCTTGTTCATGATAATCTTATTATCCATGCTAGAATTGTATTGATAGGAAATCAGATACATGTGGATACATAGACAACACCATGTCCCTAGTAAGCCTCTAGTGACTAGCTCGTTGATCAATAGATGGTTACGGTTTCCTGACCATGGACATTGGATGTCATTGATAACGGGATCACATCATTAGGAGAATGATGTGAATGTGATGGACAAAGACCCAATCCTAAGCCTAGCACAAGATCATGTAGTTCGTATGCTAAAGCTTTTCTAATGTCAAGTATCATTTCCTTAGACCATGAGATTGTGCAACTCCCGGATACCGTAGGAGTGCTTTGGGTGTGCCAAACGTCACAACGTAACTGGGTGGCTATAAAGGTACACTATAGGTATCTCCGAAAGTGTCTGTTGGGTTGGCACGAATCGAGACTGGGATTTGTCACTCCGTGTAAACGGAGAGGTATCTCTAGGCCCACTCAGTAGGACATCATCATAATGTGCACAATGTGATCAAGGAGTTGATCGCGGGATGATGTGTTACGAAACGAGTAAAGAGACTTGCCGGTAACGAGATTGAACAAGGTATCGGGATACCGACGATCGAATCTCGGGAAAGTATCGTACCGCTAGACAAAGGGAATTGTATACGGGATTGATTAAGTCCTTGACATCGTGGTTCATCCGATGAGATCATCGTGGAACATGTGGGAGCCAACATGGGTATCCAGATCCCGCTGTTGGTTATTGACCGGAGAGTCATCTCGGTCATGTCTGCATGTCTCCCAAACCCGTAGGGTCTACACACTTAAGGTTCGGTGACGCTAGGGTTATAGAGATATTAGTATGCGGTAACCCGAAAGTTGTTCGGAGTCCCGGAAGAGATCCCGAACGTCACGAGGAGTTCCGGAATGGTCCGGAGGTAAAGAATTATATATAGGAAGTGCTATTTAGGCCATCGGGACAAGTTTCGGGGTCACCGGTATTGTACCGGGACCACCGGAAGGGTCCCGGGGGTCCACCGGGTGGGGCCACCTGCCCCGGGGGCCACATGGGCTGTAGGGGGTGCGCCTTGGCCTATATGGGCCAAGGGCACCAGCCCCAAGAGGCCCATGCGCCAAGAGAAGAGGGAAAGGAAGAGTCCTAAAGGGGGAAGGCACCTCCGAGGTGCCTTGGGGAGGAGGGACTCCTCCCTTGGCCGCACCCTTCCTTGGAGGAAGGGCCAAGGCTGCGCCCCCCCCCCCTCTCCCTTGGCCCTATATATAGTGGGGGGAAGGGAGGGCAACCATACCTAAGCCCTGGCGCCTCCCTCTCCCTCCCATGACACATCTCCCTCCTCCCGCAGCGCTTGGCGAAGCCCTGTTGGAATCCCGCTACTTCCACCACCACGCCGTCGTGCTGCTGGATCTCCATCAACCTCTCTTTCCCCCTTGCTGGATCAAGAAGGAGGAGACGTCTCTGCTCCATACGTGTGTTGAACGCGGAGGTGTCGTCCGTTCGGCGCTAGGATCATCGGTGATTTGGATCACGACGAGTACGACTCCATCAACCCCGTTCTCTTGAACGCTTCCGCGCGCGATCTACAAGGGTATGTAGATCCACTCCTCCCTCGTTGCTAGATGACTCCATAGATAGATCTTGGTGACACGTAGGAAAATTTTGAATTTATGCTACGTTCCCCAACAAAAACGTCCCAAAACCAATCCGGTGTCCAAATACTATCATCCAATATATCAATATTTACCTCTCAACCATTTCGAGACTCCTCGTCATGTCCATGATCTCATCCGGGACTCCGCTTCGGTCACCAAAACACATAACTCATAATACAAATCGTCATCGAACGTTAAGCGTGCGGACCCTACGGGTTCGAGAACTATGTAGACATGACCGAGACACATCTTCGATCAATAACCAACAGCGGAACCTGGATGCTCATATTGGTTCCTACGTATTCTATGAAGATCTTTATCAGTCAAACCGCAATAACAACATACGTTATTCCCTTTGTCATCGGTATGTTACTTGCCCGAGTTTCAATCATCGGTATCCTCATACCTAGTTCAATCTCGTTACCGGCAAGTCTCTTTACTCATTCTGTAATGCATCATCCCATAACTAACTCATTAGTCACATTGCTTGCAAGGCTTATAGTGATGTGCATTACCGAGAGGGCCCAGAGATACCTCTCCGATACTCGGAGTGACAAATCCTAATCTTGATCTATGCCAACCCAACATACACCTTCGGAGACACCTATAGAGCATCTTTATAATCACCCAGTTACGTTGTGACATTTGATAACATACAAGGTGTTCCTCTGGTATTCGGGAGTTGCATAATCTCATAGTCAGAGGAATATGTATAAGTCATGAAGAAAGCAATAGCAATAAAACTTAACGATCATTATGCTAAGCTAACGGATGGGTCTTGTCCATCACATCATTCTCCTAATGATGTGATCCCGTTCATCAAATGACAACACATGTCCATGGTTAGGAAACTTAACCATCTTTGATTAACGAGCTAGTCTAGTAGAGGCTTACTACGGACATGGTGTTTTGTCTATGTATCCACACATGTATCAAGTTTCCGGTTAATACAATTCTAGCATGAATAATAAACATTTATCATTGATATAGGGCATATTTCCTTCAGTCTCCCACTTGCACTAGAGTCCATAATCTAGTTCACATCGCCATGTGATTTAACACCAACAATTTTCATCACCATGTAATTAACACTCATAGTTCACATCTCCATGTGACCAACACCCAAAGGGTTTACTAGAGTCAATAATCTAGTTGACATAGCCATGTGATTAACACCCAAAGAGTACTAAGGTGTGATCATGTTTTGCTTGTGAGAGAAGTTTAGTCAACGGGTGTGCCACATTCAGATCTATATGTATTTTGCAAATTTCTATGTTTGCAATGCTCTGCATGGAGCTACTCTAGCTAATTTCTCATACTGTCAATATGTATCTAGATTGAGACTCAAAGTCATCCAGATTGGTGTTAAAGCCTGCATCGACGTAACTCTTTATGATGAACTCTTTATCACCCCCATAACCAAGAAATATTTCCTTAGTCCTCTAAGGATAATTTTGACCGTTGTCCAGTGATCTACTCCTGGATCACTACTGTACACCTTTGCCAGACTTCGTGGCAAGGTACACAATAGGTCTGGTATACAGCATGGCATACTTTATAGAACCTATGGCTGAGGCATAGGGAATGACTTTCATTCTCTCTTTATCTTCTGACGTGGTCGGGTTTTGAGTCTGACTCAACTTCACACCTTGTAACACAGGCAAGAACCCTTTCTTTGACTGATCTATTTTGAACTTCTTCAAAACTTTATCAAGGTATGTGCTTTGTGAAAGTCCAATTAAGCGTCTTGATCTATCTCTACAGATCTTGATACTCAATATATAAGCAGCTTCACCAAGGTCTTTCATTGAAAAATTCTTATTCAAGTATCCTTTTATGCTATCCAGAAATTCTATATTATTTCCAATCAACAATATGTAATCCACATATAATATTAGAAATGCTACATAGCTCCCACTCACTTTCTTGTAAATACATGCTTCTCCAAAAGTCTATATAAAACCATATGCCTTGATCACACTATCAAAGCGTATATTCCAACTCTGAGAGGCTTGTACTAGTCCATAAATGGATCGCTGGAGCTTGCACACTTTGTTAGCACCTTTAGGATCGACAAAACCTTCTGGTTGCATCATATACAACTCTACTTTAAGAAATCCATTAAGGAACGCGGTTTTGACATCCATTTGCCAAATTTCATAATCATAAAATGCGGTAATTGCTAACATGATTCAGACAGACTTAAGCATCGCTACGGGTGAAAAAGTCCCATCGTAGTCAACTCCTTGAACTTGTCGAAAACCTTTCGCAATAAGTCGAGCTTTGTAGACAGTAACATTACTGTCAGCGTCAGTCTTCTTCTTGAAGATCCATTTATTCTCTATCTTCCCAATGAACTTTAAAGTAGAAAAAATACTTCTCTCTCATCACACGGTAATCAAGACCAATAGCAATCTACACATGGTCTTCTTAATTTCTACATGCACTTAGCTCATTGGGGGTTGGGTAATTAAAGAGGAGAAAGATGGTGTCTTGCACCTTTCCAATGCATTTTTTACTTAACTCCATAATTTGTCCTAAAATTTCTAGATGTACACTCTTCACAGAACGAAGGGAGTAGTTCATCAATCCACAACATTAAATTCAACACAAATTGTTCATCATCACGCATACATGAAACATGGATATGAAACTAGTGGGCTTGTTGCCCATGCCATGCCCACAACTTCTCCATGAAATCTTTTTGAAGATATTTGTGCTTATCAGAATCTCGAATGTCATGTTACACTCAGTGTCGGTTTCGGTCTTCCCTTCTACGCGGCGACACCGGTTGTCCCATGAGTCTATAGAAGGTGTAATCCAAATCTTCCCCACCCTCATTCTCAATGATCGTGTTATGCAAGATCACGCTGGTTGTGATGATGTACCAAAGGATCTCTTATCCCAAAACCTACCTAGCCAGTCCTTGCACAATTGCAAATTGGGATTGCAAAATCCCAAAAGGCCCTCTCCACATCTTTCTAGCAGCCGCATGAGCATTATGGAAGTAAAGTTCTTTCTTACCTTGGGCTTGAAATTGGCTTCCAAAGGTAGCCCACTTCGGATATATCTCATCCGCAAGATAGTAGCCCATGTTGTATGTGTGGCCATCTGGTTGAAACTCCACCGATGGTGATTCGTCATTGGCTAATTGTGCAAAGAGTGGTGACCATCGAAACACATTGATGTCATTGCAAGATCTAGGCATCCCAAAAAATGCATGCAGTTCTTCAACCTCTGGTGCATGCAATCAATTGATCCAAGCTTGGAAAACCACGTGTTCTCTGAGTATCCTGAGCATTCGATGCTCTCAAATTCTCTGCTCCGAACACTTCAACCGACGCCTTTGCAAAAAAATTGACGCACAAGATTGAAGTGCTCTCTCCCATTGTAAGTTATTGTCAATGAAATCGGCCGTGACACCATATGCCATCATGCACAATGTGGCATTCACCTTATGGATAGTGTTATGGCCAAGATCTCCGATGCAATTCCTCCTCTGCTCAAAGAACCGATCATACTGCTTCACACAATTAGCAATGTGAAGGAACAAATCCCAAGACAACCTATGCTTGCGTCGAAGTATCACTTTGGATACACCGCATTTGAAACAAAATTGTTGAGCATCAATCTATTGTGCCCATCTTGCCTAATCCTAGGAATCACCTCACAGCCGAAAACGGAACCACCATGCTTGAGGCTCTTACTTTCTTGTGCACCATCAAAACTAAAGCAATGTCCTCCTCTTCGTTCATGTCATATTCCTCTTCGAACGAGGAATCATCCCACAAAGAGGGTTCAAATGAACTCATCTACTATACAATAATTTCCATTACAATCTACTCCTTTGTGCAGAACAACAAAATAAGAAATGAAAAAAAATTACCTTCTAGGCAATTCCTCGAACACCTAGCCTACAAGGAGGAGGAATCCGGCTGGCAGCTCATGGGAGTTGAGGTGGTCGCCGTGAAGGGTAGAAATGGCTTGAGAGGACCTTGTTGACGCCACGGAGGTCGAGCTTGCAGCCAAAAATGGTGATCATGTGCCATTGACGCCATCATGGTCAACAGCGACACTTTGGCGGCCACTAGTCCACGTCTACATCCATCATCAAAGGGGCGGCGACGGCTTGGCCGAAATAGCCTCGAATCAGCGCCGAGGGCGTACTGCGAACTGACAACGGTCGCATTGGCGGACAAGATCAAGCCAGCGGCGGTCGAGGGGATAGGCACGGCACTACGGGATGAAGTTTCATCATGTCAGAGCATCTCCAACCGTTCGGTCTCTTAGGGCGTCGAAAAAGAGCCGTCTAGGACGAGCCGGCGCTAGATTGGCCTCTGGGGCGACCTAGCTCCCAGTCATCGGTCAGGATGTAAGTGGCGCTGGGTCTCATTAGTCCCACATATGCCATCCACCAAAAAAACGTTATGTGGCATTCGTGGACACCCAGAAAAATTAAACGGCGCAAGTGGATAGCCCAGAAAAGCCCATCGAGCCAGTGGCAGTCCACAACCCCCCCTTCGCGTCCTTCCCCAGTCACGTCATGCCCTAGGCTAGGGCGCCGTCGCCGCCATCTCCACCGCACCAGTGGTGCGGCACCACCTCCCGCTTCCAATCCCATGGAGCCGCCGTCGCCGTCGTGTTTCTCGAAGAGGCCGTCGTCCAAGGACATCGCCGGCGACCGAGCCAAGCCTTGCGAGGATGACTCCTCTGCTCTCTCCCCTATCCTGCCGACGCCCTCTTCAGCTCCTGCTCCTCCGCCGCCGTCAAAGGGGATAGCCGGGGACCAAGCCGAAACTTTATCGAAATTTGTAAAAAAACACGAACACATGCAAACTACGCCTGAACAACGCCTAAACTATGCCAAACTACGTCTAGCCGCCACCGCCATCGCCGTCGCCGTCGTCTACATGCCGAAGAGCCTATAGAAGCGGGTGTAGTCGCCGCCGCCGCCGTCGTCGTCGCGTGACTGGCTTGGGCCGGCCCCGTCCCTGCTGCAGCCCTGGCCCGGGTCGCCAAGGCGCGGTGGTGCGCTGGACGGCCCGGCCTCGCCCTCCTCGTCGCTGTTGAGGACGATGACGCCGCCCTCCTCGCGACCGCGGCGCCGGAACTGGAGCTCCGCGTACGCCCAGCGCTGGCGGCGCACCTGCTCCCGGACGTAGTCCTCCTTCGCCCACTTGAGGGCGGAATCGTCGTCGGGGGCCGCCATCTCGACGTGCTCAGACTTCACCGTGAGCAGCCCCGGCTCCGGCTTCGGCCGGAGACGGTAGGATCCGCGTGGGGAGGACCGGGCACCCTCGTTGATGACGAGGGAGCCGCTGCGGGTGCGGCGCCCAAGCGGCATCTCCTCCAGCTCAGGTTTGACGGGGCAGAGCGCGGCCGGCGAGCCGGAGCTCGACGACGAGGACGACCCCGACTCCATCCGCCGCGATGTCCAGGAGCTACCACGGCGGCGAGAGAAGGACGGTCGCGGCGGGTACTCGAGCCGCGGCGCGTTGCCGATCTCGATGTGGTCGAGGACGGCCTCGAGGGTGCAGCCCGAAACGCCCCAGCACTCGCGCCGCCCGTCGGCGTTGTGGCGGCCCCGCGGGATGACGCCGTTGGTGGAGGCGATCTGCCCCTCGCAGCGGCGCTGGAAGTACATGGTCTAGAGGCCGTGGCTATCGGCGGCGTAGCGCGGCTCATTCCGCTTTTCCACCGTTAGGGACGAGCGAATGCAGGCGATCTCGGCCCGCCGCGCCGCCCCTTCGGGCACCGATGGCACCGGGACGCCGTCGGTGCTCAGCTTCCACGTTTCCGGCACCTGCATGTCCAAGGGCGCTGGGTACTCCGCCTCGTACAGCAGCCGCGCCTTTGCCTCTTGGAGGTGGCGGCGACCGAAGACGTTCGCCGCCGCGTCGTCGCCTGGGTACCTCTCGACCAACTTTCTCGTCGGCGGGAAGAAGGGAGAGTGCTGCTTTCTACGCCAGAGAGGGGGGAAATGAGAGCTGTGACATCCACCGGCGGGGAGGTCGCTTTTTATAGCCGTAGCTGGGCGGCGATGGGCTGCATACCCAGCGACGCGTGGTTGGACGCGCGTCGCGGCGCGTTCACTGCGCCGCCCGTGAGGCATCAATGGAGGTTGACCGACGCGACAGCGTGGCAGCCTTCACATTAATTCCTACAGGAACCGAGGCGATGAGGCCGACGAAGCGGCGTGTTGCTAACTCAGCGGGCCCATCCATTTTCACGCCAAAACGTCTCGCCCTGGCACCCCTAGCACGCCGGGTTTGGTCTGGGTCCGCCGGGGCCAATTTCGACCCAAACCGGCAAAAAACAGGCTTCTAAGGACTTGACTGGGCCAATTTTTGGGCGCCAACGCGGAAAAACATCTGGGAAGGACCTGTTAGGGACGCGGCTAGAGATGCTCTCAGTTGGCTCCGGCTAGGAAATTGTTTTACGGCAACAGGCCGGCTGCTACAAATTTGCAGCACTTGGGGGTAAATTTTAGGGCTGCCCAAAACTTGGGAGCATCATATTTTGAATCCGGCTGTTGAAGATAAGTCGGAAACAGCCTCATCTTTTGAGCATTTGAGATAGAACTGCAATGGAAATTTACCAGGAAATTTCGGCTAATTCTTTCTTATTGCTTGCTAGTTTACTCAACCTGAACAAAATGAAGGTCTGACACCCCCAAGGCACCTAGGACTGTACTAAGCCTACGATGTGTGTCCTAGCTACCACAACTTATTTGCATAAAAAATGTCACCTTTCCGTAGTCAACGAACATTCACAAAACAGTCACTTCCGTGGCAATGTTACTGATTGTCTTCCCAGGTAGGATTTTCATTTATATTAACCTGCATCACGACGAAGCCCCATAACCATAATGATTAACAGCAACGGTTGCACTTGACCTGTCCCTGCATGGAAAGCTTCTAGTTCAATGCATCTCCTTGTAGTAGAGATAATCCGCAGCTCTGTTCCACTGGGAGAGGCGGTACGGGTTCCTGTTCTTCGCCTGACCCATGTCTATTTACACTAGGTGATCTGCAGCCTTTTTAGCCCTGCCTGCCTTCCTCTTCGTCTGCGTTACAGTACGTGTTAATTGTAAGCTTGTTAGATCAACGTTGATGCAGAACATTATCCAGTAACTATAGAGCGGAGACTTACCTCGGCGTGATGATTTCCAACAAGGCTTGAAATAGGCCTGGAGAGGTCTTACAGGAACAGGAATGAATTTCCCTAGATAAGCCAAAGGCCAGCTGGAACATCACAGAGAAAAGGGAGGTCAAAACTTTACAAAATGACCATGATGAGATTACAGTCGGAAAGTACATGATAAATGAAAGCAAAAAAAAGATGTTAGAACACCCTGGGAATGTCTCGAGTGCAAGTTAATATGAACCTTAACCTAGTCGCACAGAAAATGGGGGACAAACGGCATCTGAATTCGTAAAATAACTGTATGACACATTGATTACATAACCTTAAAACGTCGGATAGTGTACTAATTGCAAACCTTGCATAAATGATAAATTTTGAAGTGTGTACCTTACGACGCCAATGGCAACTGAAACTAACCATAGACTCCAGTTAAGTCTCACAATTTTAAAGAACTTTCCCAGGAATTCAACTATTAGTATCTGGCAAAGGAGACAGCAACTTTATCAGCACTTCATGGACAAGAATGATAGGACATTCAGTGCAACAACCATGCATGTCCTGTTACCTGAAACACGGTAGTTACACAAACTATTCCCATGAAGAGGTGGTTCTTTGTTACTCCTTTGAAGACATTCCTTTCCTCAGGCTTACGCGCATTGAACTCATTGAAGATCTGGTATAAAACGCAAATCAAGTTTAAGAAATCTTTGTTCAGAACTACATAAAGCTAATATTAGTAAGTACAGTGTGAGGCAATTTCTTGATTCTTTTTTTTGGTAATGATAAGTTTACATAGATCATAATGCACTCGGGTGATTTACCTCAAACTGGGACCGCCACTGCATTTGACAAGATCGCACTTGTTGATTCCCAAACTGGGACCAAGCTAATAATAGTGTCTAGTAGTATGTATGGCCAAGGTTCCAAAATGGCATCAGACTGCTTATAGGCTGATTCCCAATCAACTATCAGGAGTGACAAACTAACGATACATTTGCGGCCTACACGATGTTTCATAGGACATTAGCACTTGTTGATAATTAATCAATGATATTTCAGCATTTACCCGAGCAATGTTCTGGGCATCCTGCTTTCTCTGGTTTCAGGAGAGAAACATACATAACTAGGCAACTACCGGTGGTACTTAACTAGGGCTAACTTAAATTATACATGTATTGAAACCTTAAGACCAAGCAACTGAAGTGGCTGGTTTAAGAAAAAACCACACGGTAATTGACAATAAGGACATATGCCCCTTTTCACATCATGAAGACTTTTTGAACGACTGGAGGAATTTTATTTCATAAGACCTCGGACCCTTGACACAAGCCCTAGAATAGCATACGCTCTCGCAGTCACAACTCAGAGTTACACCATGGAGCATAAGTAGCAATGCTTTTGTTACCATGTTAGGTCAGATACAAGCTAGCCAGTCACTATTCATGGTGTCAGCTCCACAGCAAGTCTAATATTTACAGAATGCAGTTTACACTATTATAAGGAGTAACTTAAGTTTACATGGTAGGTCAGTTTATTTAAGATGGCAACCACTGCCACTATACTACCCTTAACATGAACATTTATTAGATAAATCAAATACCAATATTAGTCTATCTAAAGAACAACGTAGAATTTAAGTAACACCCTGTTACAGTTGTAGAATCAGAAAATATCCAACCAACCTGGCAAAATACAAATGTATTGAAGATAAATGTGTTCTTCATTTTCTCGGCGTTATCTGGACTTTCATTCTGCAGCCGTAGAATCTTTTTTCCAGAGAAATTAAAGATAAGAAGGATTGCTATTTGGTAAATGGCCTGCAAAAATTCCATGTAAATCAGAACAGAAGAATATGAAACAACAATTGTATGCTCTAAGAATACAAATGAGTCACGCAAATTCAACCTGGACAAACAAGTTTCTCCACATAATATTGGTCACAAGTGGCTCCCTGAAGTAGAAAACAGGGAGAAATATTGTAAATTATGTAGAAAACAGTTCAACTCATTTCATGAAACATATAATGCGATACTCTAGATAGGTAGGGTGATATTACATGCCTTCGACCAACAGGCTGTCTCTTCATAAGGTTGTCTGTTGGTGGTTCAGTTGCTAAAGCAAGAGCTCCCAGTGTATCCATGATAAGGTTTACCCAGAGAAGCTGCAAATTAGGAACATAGTGCATGAGAGCCAACCTTGGCATACAAGTGTTTGTACTTACAATTAAGATTTCAGCACATCTTTCATGCACAACAAAAGTGGCAATGGCAGTAATGAAAATATTAGAGATTGAAAAATAGTTGGAAGAAAAAAGGAGAGGTCCCGACCTCAACAGCATTTAGAGGCACATCACCAGATGACACAGCTGCAATAACATTAATCACAAGTGCGGCAACATTAACAGTAAGCTGGAACTGGATGAATTTCTGAATATTTGCATAGACAGAGCGTCCCCAGCGAACAACCTAAAAAAGAAAGAGAGATAAGAGGTGTAAGTGCACAAAATCACAAGAAGGTTGAGCAGCCAGAATTTGTGCCTAAGCACAAACTACAAAGGATCTTGCATATACACTATGTTTAAGTCTTAACATGCCATAGCTATTCAGCAGCATATCAGAACATTACGGGCTTATATGTGCTTCTCCATGAACTGTACTCTCTACACACTGTCAACCAATAGCATTTTTTCTCTCTTTTGGCAATGATGAAGCTGATAGCAATTAGCACAAAACATGATATCACTCACAGGTTACTTTGATGGTATATTGCCGTCAAAGCACCATGCCAGTTTGTTACAGAAGAAAAAGTCCATCATGATGTCCCTTCAGGGACATCACATAAAAAAAACTCCACAATTGCTAAGAACAGTTATCCTTCATAAGAAAGATCTCTTCCAAAAAAAACATAGAAAACACTAACCTTCACAACAGATGTGAAGTCATCATCCAAGATTATAATGTCAGAGCTTTCTTTAGCAACTTCTGTCCCTGACATGCCCATTGCAAGACCTATATCAGCCTATACAACAGATCAAGCATTAGATATAAGAATAAATCAGAAGCTTCTGCAATATCAAAGATAAATGGCCACTAATAGCTTATCATAAGTTACACATGACACCTCATGCAATGCAGGGGCATCATTTGTGCCATCACCAGTGACAGCCACAACATGGCCTTTCCTTTTCAAAGCTTGGACAAGCAAAAGTTTGTCATTTGGAGATGATCTTCCCATGACCTGAAATTCAAAGTTAATTAGTTGTAGAACAATCAAAAGAATGTCAGAAACTTCAAAGAAAATGACTTCCTGAGAAGGATAGAAAAACTAGAAGTTATACAAAAGAATTCACCACTTCAAATGACTTCAAGTAAGTCATAAGAATCATTGTGTTTAGTACAGATAAAGGTTGTTACTTCAACACAGTATAACATATATACACAAGGGACTTAAGAATGGAGAGAGTTACAGTTATCTTGTCAGCAATCTCTCCTCTTGCAATTTCAGACATCTCGCGGAACGCTCTTCCCTCTATTACAAATGGCTCTGAAATAACACCATTTGCATCTAGTATTCCGCACTCCAACGCTATTGCCTTGGCTGTTTCAATATTATCTCCTGTGACCATGCGCACCTACATGTACAAATGTAACAAATATTAAAGCCAACAAAAGAAGCAGTGACATTCAAAATGAGGAAATGATGAAAAAAATCCATTTTAAGGAAAACAAAAACTTCAAGAAACTAACATGTTTTGTAACGATTGAGAAACTAACCAACAAGGTCAAAGTTTACAAAGAGTCATGTTTTATGGATAGGACACAAACAATTGAATGTCCCAAGATACAAAATAAATTATATGAATAGCATCATGGCATAGGAAGTAAAGAAACTGAAAATGGCTAGAAACCTTGCCCAGCTACAAACATGACGAGCCAATCCTGTGAGAAGTAAAAGACTAGACCTAATTGAGAACATGAGGAATACCGTGGAGGATTTAGCTTCACAGTTCATTCCGTCGATGACTAATGTAGATTAGAGGTGAAACATTTCCAATGAGAACAAGAAAAATAAGAACACAAGTAGGATATACCTTTACACCAGCATTTTTGCATAATTGTACAGCATTCCTCACTCCTGGGCGACATGGATCCTACAGGTGAAGAAACTCTTTATAGCAGGAGTAATAGATGGATATTGTCATCAAGTAATGCAGTATGACTAACCAGAAGAAATTATGCTTGCAAATTATGATGCCTCATATAAATACAAAAGGCGATGAATCATTTAGAGATAAGTATGATGCATACTGGTATATTTCATGTTTTAGCAAAAGCCAGAAAGCATGGATAGATTGGAGAGAAGTGCATATTTCAACCCCGAACTCTTGCCCTAGTCTAATTTACAACCCCGAACTTCAATACCGTCTAAACTACAACCCCCAACTCTCAAAACCGGTCAGGATTCAACCCTTCTCTACCTCATGACCGGTTTTGACCAAGTTGACCGGTTTTGACCCGTTGACTGGTTGAACAGTAAATTAAAAAATTATTACTATTATTATTATTTCACCTGGTGACCAGTAATTTAAAAGAAGTTGCAATTTTTTTAGCTTGTTTGGATGATAGAGTAGCACTCAGCAAAAAAGACAAATGTGGGGTCTGAAACATTTAACTGTTCATGCACTGGTCAGGCTGATTTTGTTTTTTTGGCTGAGAGCTACTCAGATGTCCGAACGCGATGAAAATTGGCACGGACCTCACGCATTGATACATCTTCCATGTAAAAAATATTATGATTTTTTTTACTGTTTAGCCAGTGAAAAAATCAAAATTATTTTTTGAAATTTTACTTTTGTTCCACTTATGATTTTTTTTAATTTATTGTTCACCTTGTGGAAAAAACGAAATTATTTTGATTTTGATTTTATTTTTTTCAACTTTATTTTTAATTTACTGTTCACTAGTCAACGGGTCAAAACTGATCAACAGAGAGAGAAGGGTTGAATCCTGACCGGTTTTGAGAGTTGGGGGTTGTAATTTAGACGGTATTGGAGTTCGGGGTTGTAAATTAGACTAGGGCAAAAGTTCAGGGTTGAAATATGCACTTCTCTCGATAGATTGTGAATCATAAGACGATGAATCAGATCAGCCATATACTATCTGTCTATCTGAGCAGACATATAGCTGCAAGCTGATGCATCAGTGAAACATATGTTTGATTAACTGAATACCCTATGTTCCCAGCACAGGCACTATAGAGCATGGAATAGGACACTGTACACAGGGCTATCCTTTGGGTATCGGAAGCAACCCTAGTTATTTGTGTCAAACTCAAAATTAAGAGAACACAATCAATCTGAAAGTGAATCTAACAATAAGGACCAACCTTTATGCCCACAATACCAAGCAGAGTCAGATCTTCCTCAGGTAACTTCCAATCAGCTATGTCTTCCTTCGGAATTTTTTCAATATCACATAGACAATATGCAAAAGCAACACATCGTAGTGAACTCTTTGCCATGTCTTCAATTGATTTCTTGTACTCATTACGCTGTAAACATTTCAACATTGTAACAGTGCATAAGAAATTGAGCAGGTGGCAAATTATGCATGGCAGTTACCTTCTGTGCACCCATTGGCTGAACTGAACCATCCAGAGAAAGCCAACTTTTGCAAGATGATAGCACTAACTCAGCTGCACCTTTCCAATGGATGTGGACCTCGGTATCTGACTGCAATCAGTAACCAAACATCCTTGAGGTAACATGAACAAAAACTGGGATACGAAACAATAGAAAACAGGAGTTTTTATCAAAACATCGTACACACTGCGTAATTCAAATCATAGATCTGTGCATACTAAAAGACATAAGGTCCAAGGAACACTCTCCTGATGCTATAATCAGAACAAATGCTCAATGGCATCCAATGCTCATATCGAGAACTACTTGCCAATAACAGTCATCTGTGCCATCAAAAGTAACTGGTCATTACGAAGGGGACTCTCAAAACCCTTCTGGTTGGTATAATATTAGACTTAAACAAGTTTGAGAAACTGTTTGCCACTGGTAGATAACCCTACTTGAGTACTTCAAATGAGAAATTTGGCTGGTCCTTTAAGCCAAGCCCGGGAGATATCCAGCAGGAAAACAAACATCAGCCTACCAGGAGCCAATAGTCCTGAAGCTGTTAAACTTGATAGCGTTAACTCTCACAACTCACAAGCACTGATAACCAAAACATCTATTGCCAACTACATGTGGTAAATTACAAGGGATCGGAATAATGAAGCACCCAAATATAAATAAGCCTGAAAAGTGGTTAAATTCTTCATGGATACACTCGTCTAACTCACGAATTTAGATATACCAATGGTTCTAGATACATATGTGCCTTACTACCTGCACTGCAACACCACCTCGCTTCTTCTCTGAGTTAAATGGAAATACATGAAGAACTGAAGATTTTGACCGAACATTGTTGAAATCCATCCCTATCTGTGCAAGGTGCAACTGTGTTAGGCCAAGCCAACAAAAGAAGCTTAAAGGAGACACTCTGTATGAAGCAAAATCAGTCGTACCTTAAGGCCCCAAGAAAGAATGGCTTTTTCAGTTGGTGAACCTGTAACATCAGCTGCTCCCCCATCCTATACATTGAAAAAAAGACGGATGAAATTTTGTGGAAGCAACTGATATATGTAGATGACAGTTAGCATAGCATTCTCCCTAGACTGCCTCCAAGCATCTGCCCAGTTCTGATTTCTGTCTGGTTAATGGCAGGAAATAATAAAATTGGGGTAATTTTATGAGATCATATCTTAAACTCAGACAGTGCCTTTACAGGTAACCAGCTCGTTACCACCCAATTTCCACACTGCTAAGAACCTCAAGTGAGCATAATTTTCATGGATTTGGTGGAACTGACAAAGTGTTGACAGCTGATACATTATTCTGGACTCCACTGGATCTCATTTGGAATGTGATTCAATCTCCGGTTGCCAGTTTCAGAAAGTAGTTAGTAATCTCCAGCCTGATGCTTTCCCAGTTTATCGACATGCACAAGCAAGTGAATAGGAGTACTGCAGAGAAACTAGAGAACGTGCATGTTTCTAGCTGCAAGTGGAGGCCAGTTGCTTGGAGTCCACTGTTGACCACTTATATTTCAAATATAGCAGGATCACGTGCAAAGTTCACTCACTCCCAGGCGATTAGTACAGAAGAGAACACTAAGTTGAACTCCTATAATAAAAGTAAAAAATCCTGAAAAAACATTAAAAATAAAGATCGGATGGTGAAAACTGAGCTATTACCATCTTCAATGTTCCTCAAATAGCATTATGGACCACCATGTTTTACATAAAAAGTAAAAAAACAAATCTTTACAAAGTGGCTGTAACCAGTCATAACTTAATCAAAATTGCTGATCTTTTCAATTAAATCTAGGCTAGCTGGGTTATACATTACAGATTGGTGACCTGTATGCTATTGCTTTTCTGGACAATGGATAATATAATAGATAATTCAGGTACCTCTAATATAATAGATAATTCAGGTACCTCTAATATTATTAAAAGAAGGAAGAAATAAAGTTGATATTACCTCTGGCAAAAATACAGTTCCTGTAGTGTTTTGTGCAATTCCTTCAATAAGCAGTGCCGCTGAACTGCTTGAGATTGCCCTAACATCATCACAAGGATCCAACCTTGTCCCGATAAAGTGTGCCTCCACAACTGTCATCTACATAATCAATAATATAAAGATTACAAAACGAACCACGATGACAGTCTTTAAAAGGCCACAAATAAAGACAGAATTAGCAGAAGATGTGCTCGTAACTGACAACAATAAAGAAATGTATTATCAACACCCAAAGATCCTGGCATCAAATTGGTGCTGTTTTTGTGTTAATTTTGGTTCTGCGGTGCTGACAGGTATATTCCAAGACTTAAAGTAAATGAAAAGAATTAGCCTCTTGTCAGGGCAGCGTATTGGGACTTGGGATAGCATCATGACAGATCTTCAAACGGTGTTTCATAGCACAAGCACCAGATTGATTCTACAAACCTTATTCAAGGTGAGAGTTCCTGTCTTATCACTGCATATAGTAGTTGCTGATCCCATTGTTTCACAAGATGAGAGCCGCCTCACCTAAATAAAGGAAATAAGGATGATAAAGTTTCCTATCATGTGAATGTTTTATACAGAAATAGGATTGTTTTTTTACCAGCGCCTTGTCTCGCATCATCTTTCGCATTGAATACGCAAGTCTGAAACCACAAAATATAGATAGTCATGTGACTGAAATTTTCATGTAATTTGCACAGTAAGGAGATCCATACGTCAATGTTACTGCCAGTGGAAGTCCCTCAGGCACAGCAACAACTACGATGGTTACCTATAGATAGTATTACACAAAATCAGGTCACCAAAAGATGAAAATGATTCAAGATATTAGCTGTATACTTGTACAAAAAATACATACGGCGATTGTCAAAATTCTGATTGCACCCATAAATCCTTGTTTGAGACCAGTAGTTCCAGCCCGAAATTGAACAGTCCCATCCGGATTCTTGGTATGTCCAGTAAAATATCTGTAGTTCAGTAAGTGGTTATAAAGAGTATATTTGTTTGTGCTGCATTATCATGCAAAATACCTTATCGCAAGCACGCCAAGTACAACACCAGCTACTGACAGACCCACCATGCCAATAAAAGTAGCAACACCATTCAAACGCACCTACTCCATGGTTGAAAGGGTCTCATCAGTATTCATTCATGCAAGAATATAGATGAGCCTGAACAGAGATTAACCTGCAATGGGGTTTCTTCACCATTATCTTCAGAAAGGTTAGCCATCAACTGGCCCCATTCAGTGTTGATACCCACACCTGTTACCTTTGTATTTGATAGGCAAAGTGGATAAATATTATGATATATAAAGTCTAACCATTAAGAACCAAAATATAGAAAAGCACAAATAAGGGAGAGAAAAATGCTATGTGTTGTGACACCGAAAACAGTAAGTTAACCTAACATGTTGCTTAACACTTAAGATAGTGGTACTCACCAACATAGAACCATAGCCATCTGCAACCTTGCAACCAGACATCAAGAACGGAGCCTTTTGATCCTTGTGAACCTAAAAAATAATATGGCGTCATGAAAATCCGAAGAGGTGTGCTTGAGTCTCGCCGCAAAAAAAGAAGTGTGTTTGAATCGCCACAAGAAAGAAGTTTTGCACCGGAACTCACAGTTTTTGATTCCCCAGTCATACTTGATTCGTCTATTGCAAGAGAATGGCCAGATATCAGGATGCCATCAGCAGGAACCTAAAATGTGAAATAATGAATGTAAGCAAATTATTCTAGGATGAAAAAATAAACAGAGTTGACAAATAATATACCATCTTACTTGGTCACCAATATTCAGTGGAACCACATCACCGACAACAAGGTCAAATATTGAAGTTCGAAATCTTTTACCACCTCTAAGAACCTAATTAAAAGATATAGTAAATCAGGAATGTAAGCAATGAATGGGAATTCATATTTGGAAGTGCACCAAAATATAGTTACACATGATCATACTCACCTCCACTTGTATGTTCTGTTTCTCCTCATTCAGATGTTGAAACTGAAGTGATTGCCTGTAATCACTGGTTGCTAGATAGATCAAAAAACAAAACAATTAGATCGCAGCAAGCTAAAGGTGAAGCCAAAAACAAAACAAATATAATAGGAAATGTGCAAACTCAATCAATTACCGGTGACAAGTATCACAAGAAAAACAGCTAAAAAAATACTTCCCCCCTCATACCATCCTTCCTCGACACCCTAGATAAGAGAAAAAAAACAAATGCAGTTATAGTTATCCTTAAAGCATGACAATTATTCAAGTTCAAAACTACCATGGCTAAGGAAGATGACATAATGAAAGGCTAATTCCAAGGAAACAACTAGTGAAGAGGTAGAAAATACCTCTGTGGCCATGCCCAACGTAAGAGATATGGCAGCAGCTACCATTAGAATGATGAGAGTTAAATCTTTGCATGCATCAAATATAAAACGCTGCAATACCAAAACTCAGTATGGTTAAAATTTGATACCAAATATGTTGAAGCATTGAAATTGATTTGATGTTGTACTGAAAGAAAGTCTCATAGGACTACTTCGTAATCAACTCTTCTAATATGCAGCATAAATGCACTTTAAATTTTCCAATAGTGACCTTAGAATTTTGTAAGGAGCTTATGCCAAAATACAAGTTTTATGTAATTGGAAAGCTTAACCCTGCTCGGACACACAAAAAGCATACACTAAAGAAGGAACGGTGAAGAGATATGTAGATACTAGATAATGAAGAGAACAGATGTCCCATAAGGAAACTGAAATTGCAAGTGGCTAGAAACTTGCAAGATTGACCTTGTGCAATTTACTTACAGAAATCTTCTATATCTAAATAGCTAGCCCCCACTAACTATTTCTCTCAACATGCAAGCATGACACATCATCGCACAACATGCATGAGAATAGGCCCACCCCCACTACCATGTCTGCCAACATGCAAGCATGCCACTTCATCGTGACATGCATGAAAAAAAAAACTCATCTCAACATGCAAACATACATGAGAATTTTCATTCTATTATACTATATATATATATATAGTTAACATATTATACAACTATATAGTGACCAAACATAATAAATTATATGTATTTTAGTTTCAGTTTTTCATATTATTACTTCAAATATTTATGTTTCATACAATGAATCCCATTGAAATATGTTGCAAAATATTCCCGCAACAACATGCGGAGAATCATCTAGTAACATAAAAAAAGCTATACCAGTATGTTTTTTCTTTTCTTGCGTGGATATGTATTTGCACCGAAAACATCCCTCCTTTGTAACAATTCATCCTCAGTTGGATTAATTCCCATTTCCAAATTACTCTTTAATAAATCTGACAGCCCCTTAACCTGAAAAGAATAGTGTCATTACACACAAATGAATAGCAGCAGGTGACAAGGTTAAAAAATAAATTCTAGCTCAGTGTTAACTTACTCCTCTAATTTCCTGAAGAAGAACACTATCATGATCTCTGTTTAAAGTTTTAAGCTTTTCCATTTCAATTGGAAAACTTCGAGAGGCAGTTGGAAGTTGTATACCAGTATAAGCTTCTGCTCAGATGAGGAACATTGAAAATAGCACAAGAATATAAATTACATTGTATGCAAAATAAGCACGGATACAATAGATAGATTAATTGCAAGTATAAACTGAAAAGACAGCCCTTTAAAAAAATACAACTGAAAAGGCAACAATAAGACAAGCAAAATGAGCAGGGAAAATGTGGAGAATAGGCTGGTAAGACAAATAAAAGATAGCAGCTGCATTGCACAAAATAAATGAGCTGGAAATTTTGCTGTAATATTGCACATTCAGAAGTAGTGATCAATTTAAAGAAGGCAAATCAGAGACATGAATGACTACGGCTACCAATGAAATTTGGGAACTGCTTTGTTTCATAATGTTTGCATATAACCCCACCATTTGGTACATTGTGGCTAAGAGGCACATATGCAGTCTAGGAAGGAAATGTAGAAAACCAAAGTTATTCTACCAAAACACAGATACAATGTGTGGCTATTTGCAGCTTTGGCGGCCGCTTAGCCGCCACCAGGACCGGGACGCCATCAACATCATCGTTGCTGATCTTCGGACGATGGCTCTTCGCTTGGCGCCGCCGCTCCCTCCTCCACCACCTGAGCCGGATTAGAGTCTTCACTTGCGGTGCTACCGCCTTTATTTTTTAATTGCAGGGCTTGTTGAGCTGTGCCCTCAGCAGAACCCTCCCGTACTTTGTTGTGCTACCATGTGTGTGTGTGTGGACTCATGTTGAACCTTGTGGCTGTGGTGGTTTGCTTTATATATAAAGCAGGGCGAAAGCCTTTTTTTGGTAAACATGGCATAAAAGAAGCACTTGGGTTAATGGTATGAATGAGTACCTCTGGGATCATTTTCTCCGGCTTCTTTGAAAAGAAATACTGCCTGGAGAATTCAAAATTAGAATGAACAAAAGAAGACAGCCGAAAGAGAAATAGGGTGCATAAGGTGCAAAACGACACGTTACCCGTATCACTTGTGCATGTGATCGGATCGTTCTTCTTATTATCTCTTTCTCTTCCTCCTTTTTAAGGTCTAGAGTGTATCTAAAACGACGTGAAGCATTCAGCACAAGAGCAGCTTGCTGAAAGGAGAGAATAACCATATTTATCAGAACTAAATAATAAGTAAGGCTTATATTTGTCTACCCCGAAGGGTCCTTCACCTGTAGCCACAGCAAACTGTAATGAACCCAACTCACAACTATTATGCAAAACAAGTGCCTGGTTAGCTGAAGTATAAGTGTGGTTTTATAGCTGTAGTAAAAGTATTACTGTTTGCTTCTTTCTGTAATGTCCCCCAATACATGAAGGATACATGAACTACCCAAACCTGTGAATACCACAAAGACCAGTATTGTTTGAATGAATGAATGACAGACCTCTGGTTTCAGCACTTTGCATGTGTTTTCAGTTTTATTATGAGAAGTTGTCTGCCGCTCTGTGCATGTGCACGGCAGTAAAAAAGGTAGTGTCGCCAAACAGACTCCAATGCCTTGACTTAGAGGAAACGCGGACAAAAAATGAAGGTAATATGTAAACCATCGGGTCAATGACATGTCAGTAAACCTCAGTGCAGTGTATCCACTAGACCAAAAACATTAGTGTTTGATTATTCCTCTTCTACCCCCTCTTCTTCCTAGCACGTCCCGACTCCAGCCAGGACGGAATCAACACCAGAATGGCGATATTTTGGGCATTCTGCGAACCAGCAGAGCCCTGCCTAGATCACGGTCTGACGGGAAAGGGTGAGTGGAGGAAGGATCCCGTACCCTCCATCGGAGCAAGCTGTCGTGGGATGCGTTCTTATGGGGTATATCGAAGGCGTCACCGAACTCCTCCTCCTCCTCCTCCTCCTCCTCCCCCTCCGCGCCCGCCGCATCCTCCGGCCTGTCCCGCTCCGGCGAGCGGATCTCAGGCGGCGTCGGCGAGCTCCCGACCGCCATGCCCGACAATCAGACACCAGCCAGCCGCCGCGTCCGCGGCAGCGCTCGCAGGAGAGATGACACCGACACCGACGACGACGACGACGACCAGAAACCCTGCAGGCACACACACACACACACACACAGGAGCACTCAGACAACCAAATCACCACGGGATGGATCGATCGAACACCTCAGGGGTCACTCGCCTCACCTGCCGCCCCAGCCGTCAAGACTCTAGAAGGTTCCACGGGCGAGGCCGGCGCAAGTACGTTGCGGCTTCGCCACTGTGGTGCGGTGCGGAGCGGAGCTTGGTGATTTGTTTTGTTTTTTCTCCCTCTGCGGCCCGGATTTCGGTCGCGAATGGGGACTCGTTCTCGAGGAGATTGTTCGGGGGAAGCTTCCACGAAGCTGCGGCCGCCCCGCGAGGTCTCTCTCTCGCTTCCACGTGGGCCCGGAAGAAACCTCAGAGCGGCCGAGCTCGTACCGGCCTGGCGGGGTAACGTGGTGGGAGCCCGGCTGTCAGTGAGAGCCGCGGCTCGGCGCGGGAGGCTCGGATCGGAGGAGGAAGGCGGGGTTTGGCGCGGGCGCGGCGGGGCGTGGGCCGGCCGGTTTGAAATGAGAAGGGGAGGGGTCACCGGGAGCCGTTGGATCGAGCCGATAGACGGCCAGGATGTGACGAGCCTTCGTGCGTGTCAACAACTTGCTTGACACGTGAGAGTGGGAGAAAGATGTGATGATTTTATGCCTTGGTTGCGGTGTGTTGAGTCCAAGGGAAAAGTTAGAGATGATTGTTGCCTCTTGCATCTCCGAGTGGCACAAATTAAGACACAATCATTTTTGTATGATTTTGTATCTTGGTTATTGATAAGATGGTTCTGAGTTCAAAACAGATATGAAATCAAAGAGACGACACGACACCCTTGCATCGCCCCTAATGACTTCCCAATGTAGGAGTAGGTGGCATGTTCTTCCTTTTCTTTCTTTTTGAAAGGGGGCATGTTCTTCTTCCTTATTCCTTAAGCTCCATGCATAGTCGCCACACTGCTAGTTGGCCACTAGGCGCTCACAAACGAAACATGCCGCGGGATACGATGGATCTGTGGTCAAGTGGCCAGCGTGGGTCACGGGCAGCTTGTCACCTTCCCAACAGGAGAGTTGGCCGGCGGGAACGTGGAATTTGTTACCCTTTCCCCGATAGATTCGTTGCCGGTCAACAATAGAGACCGGGGCCTGGCGAGTACAGAGGGTCGGACACTGACGCGACGGCCGTACTGTATGTAGTAGTAGTATTTTCCCTCAGAAAAAAAAGCGTACTGTACTGTATTGTTTGTTCGTACGCCCAAGTCCACATCGCACGTTTTCTGTTGCATACGACGCAGTCCACGTCGCTTTGTTACCAACAACGCTCCCAAAATCTCGGCCCTACGCTAAAAAAACACTCTTGGTCAGAAGCCCTGATGATGAGCCGGCCAGTGTTACTAGCCCGTAGCGCAGCGGCCGTCGATCTTGCACGTCGACGACTGCGGATATATTACCTGAGTTTACCGTGGATTCAACGACCCTGCAGAAGCCAGTAGCTCTCTCGCGCATGTCCAGAGAGCTGCACATGGTTTTCCAGATTCAGGCCAAAGCGTACAGACTGGAACGGTCCGGAGTTCCAGGAAACACAGCTTGTGAGCAGTTTTGACCAATCAGGGTTCCATCTACCAACAGTTTTCCTGTATATAAATTACAGATTGCATACACGGTGAGGAATATCTGGTCTGGAATTCTGGATACGGCAGCAGAGACCTCTACTCTCTCTCTCTAGATGGTGAAATTTTTGAAAAGCTAAAAAATTCTGTTGGAAATACACACTCCACAACCGTGCTTTCAGTGCGCCAGTTGCTTTGATTTCATGTGGTTCAGTTTTAGAAGCACCAATCAGTATAACATAGCTCACGGGACGGAGCACCGCAGCCGTGTTCCTCCGCCACGGTCAAAACTAATGGAGATGAGCAAGGTCCCGTTGCGGTGGTGGTATCGTCCACGGCTTCAAAGATTAAAAGGTCGTACAGCACACGCCTACAGGCTCCGGTAGTCCAAAACGGTCACTTCATCTCCAGGAGCGTCGAGATCTTGATAGCTGCAGGTGAATGACTGAAATAATGAGGCAATGGGCAGGCAAAAGGGACGGAACTAGTACTAGGAACATGGTTTACAATGTTTCAAACTGTAGATGCTTAATTTAATGTAACCCTTGGTGACCTTCGTCATAATTCTTAAGGTATGCAAAGTTACAAACTCTGAACTGATCTGAAGTTAGATAAACGTGTGAACTTTGTTGATCAGCTCAACTGTGCTAAAAAAATCAGAATAATTCCATACTGAACTTCCGAGAACAAGATATCAGAACATGCACATCAAGACAATGAAACATAATGACGTGGAAGAGAAATCCAGAGATAAATAGCAGTGACCATTATTGTTTAAGATATATCATAATCCTTTTTTTTATTTCCACGTACATATGTAAATCTAATATTTTTAAAAATATGCAGTACAAATTCCTACTGTTTCTCACCAAGATCATTGAGTATTATTTAACAACAAGCATTTACTCTGTCGACAGCTTTTCAGAACGTCGAAAATAAACTGCTACATATTCCATGGCGAGAACCATTAGGGAACAAAAACGCAACGAGATTGAGATTCAAAACTTTACCTTCGTATTTTACGGGGATCCTGCATGCGTGGATCTTGCATACGTGGATCATGCATTATAGGAAGTGGAGCATTAAGGATTGGTGATGGACCACCCAATGGGGGACCACCACCCCTTCCTGCTTTCCTAGGACGCGGACCAGCATTCGGCTCAAAAGGTGGTGGCCCACCTTGCTCCCTCAACATACGCATTGCAACTTCCCGTGGTGCAGGAATAAACGGCCCAAGTGGGCTGCAATAACAAATGAAACAACAATAAGAACAACATTATGCAAAATAAACAGAAATTGTAGACTACTTACCCAGCACCAGGCACAGGCATCAGCATTGGAGGAGCAGGAATATCTGGAGGAAAGGCACCATGTACAGACGGATCACCATAAGAATCATACATTGGATCATCAGGGTTTTCACTGGATCCATCAGGGTTTGATGAATCAGCATTTCTGTCAAATCTACGGCCACGTTCATCTCTCAGCCGACTCTCAATTGGTGGCCGCTGTCTGCCCTTTTCCCTCTGTAAAATTGACCAATACAAACAAAAAGACATGAGCTTAATTGCTGGCTTGCTGCCGATTTGCAAGTGAATATAAACCAGGCAATGAGGCTTACTGGAGCAGATTGTTGCATGATCGGTGTCCCCCCAGGCGCCTTGGGATCACTGCATCCAAGATAAAACACTCCATAATCTAATTGCAATGTGAAACATTATTTTGCTAAAAAAGAACCAAGATGCAGAAAACGTACTTCATGTAGTTCTCAAAATAAATATCCTCTCTCACTTTTGAAGTCAGCTCCACCACAAAATCAGTATGCTTGAGTTTGAGATGCTTCGTGACGAACTCAGAAGCATGGAAAAGCTTTGTGCACCCCTTAGCTCCACAACCATATTTCCATCCATACTTCTCATCCCTTATTTTCCTGACATGTGGATCCAACACTTCACTAGCAGCTGCATCAATCTTGTCCTTTGCTTTCAATATTTCCAATGGATCCTGACCTTGAATCCTGTCTTGCCAGAATGAATCAAGTTTCTCCTCCCATTCAGCTGTATTTGAGCTAGGCCCATCATATGTCCTTGAGTCTGCTTTCACATGCCTTAGGCCTTTTGGCTCATTTGTCTCAGACATGCCATAATAATCCACACCATGGATACGCCACAAATAAGTGACAAGAGTGTCCAGCAACTCAACACCTTCAAGACCCTTCACAGTAGATGCACCCCGTATTATTACAATTGGGCCCATTGAACCATGTGATCCGCTGCCTGCTTTGTCATCATCACTACTAGATAGAACATTGTTCTCAATACCCTTCTCAGAATCAAGTTTACAGATGAGAGCTTGAGCTTGTTCAATGTCAATGCTAATTCGCCGAGGCTCAGAACTGACTGGATGAGCCTTGGGAGCAGAATAATATAAATCATCAGGGTCCTTTCCAAGTTTCCCCTTTTTTCCATTTACATTCACGTCATTATTTCCAGATTTGTTCGCTGCCGAACTCGTTAATCCTGGACCACTGCACGATGGGAGAAACAGAAGGTAAAACACATACTTTCAAAGGGAGGAGGGCATGGGGTTGGGGGGTCTTACGTGTCAAAATTTCCGCTCTGCAAATCTTGGAAGAATTCATTTGCAGTAGCTCTCGCAAGTTCATTCCGTCTGCTTGTGCAAAGAAAGATAATAACTATCACCTAAATGGATTCCCAATAAATAGTAACAAAGGAGATAGTTCACTACATAATTGTGGAAGTATATTAAGAAACTAGCTAACCTTTCCATAACAGATTCAAGGTTAGTAGGATGGTACTTGTTTCTCAACCTACAACAGAATGAAGAAATGGGCCAGTAAAATGTCTGGAAAAAAAAATGGTCACTAGAGGGCACATCAAAAGGATGCAATGGAAAAAAAAAAGTAATACCAATCTTCATTCTTATGAAGGTCAAAGTAAGCTTTCTTCTGAGTTGTGATGTACTCTGACTTGTACTCCTCATATCTAGTAAAATGAACAGAATTATATCAGATAAACCCTACTGAAAGTATACTGCACAACAAAATTGAAGTTCTATCACTATAAAGGAGATAGACTAGTTGTAGTTGAATTATAAGTCTGACACCACGAAGAGCGGTTCAGCATAGCAGACCTGCTTTGAGCTTCAACAGGAGAAACGTCATCTTCAAGCTCCTGCATGAACTGCTTGTAAGACATCAGACCTTCCCTGTGAAGCATCAATGTTGGTCATGTCAATACAAGGAAAAGGAAACACAAGTACGGCCAAATATATCTAAGGAAAAATGTAATCATCCCTGTAGTTTACCAATGGGCTCGTTTCGCCCCTCTGCTTTATAATGTTCAAGTTGGTTCCTATAATTTCAAAACTGCTCACAGTTGGTACTCTTCAAAGAAAGATGGATACGGACAAATTAAGCACAACATAGTGCTGCTTATACTTGAAAGGAGATGGTGTCAAGAATTACGAGTCGAGGAGTCAATGAGTCGAGCCGAGGTTGAGACTCGTAGACTAATCGTGACTAGTCTAGACCACTGCTGGACTAGTCGACATGGTACTGTAGTACTCAACTTACAGTAATCAACTACTAATACCTAGTAAGTAATTAAAAAACAGTATAACTAAGCGACCTACAAGCCTCCACAGCGATTTAACGTTCTCGGCCGTTCGATCACAATATTGGACGTTCCACGATCTATCCACCGTACCATGAATAGCCTCTGCCCGTTTTTCACCTCATCACCTGCGAGGCCCGCCTGGATCCGGGCCGCTACTCCACAGGCCGACCTAGGGATCCGCTTATTAATCGGACCAACGAACCATGATAGCCGTATACAGGCCCATGGTTTCTGGCCCGTACTGTGCATCCCCTGCCTCTCTTGCATCCGTCGTGGGTTCCTCACCGCCGCCGCCGTGGCGTGCAATGTGGCAGTCCTACTTCCGCTTCAACGCTTCCACGCTGCTTAGTTTCATCCCTTCGGTAGGGGCACGTGCCGTCAGCGTCGTCGGGCCTCCATTTCGTTCCCTCTCCTGCCCCTTGCTTGCTTGAAGGCCATAATGAGCGACCTGAAACTGCCGTCATTGCCGTAATCATGGTGGGGTCGACCGTCTCCCTCTTGCAACAATTGTGATTAATTTCGCCATCACGGCGTTACTTCCTCGTCCCTCGTCCCATTGCTCACATGCATTATGTTGCACACAATTATCTTCCTCTCTATCTTCCGTCTCATCTCCAATATCCAGTTCATCAGCCATGTTTCCTGCTTAGTTTCGTGGTAAGCATGAGGGTAAGGATTAAGGAACCACTTGATTTGTTCAATTCGATTAGGTTACCAAAAAGAACAAGTATGTCAATAGTCGTCTGTGTGTGGACCACTGCTGGTTCGTGTTAAGCATGATTGTTTCGATTAATGAACCACTTATGTGATGACAAATAGTTTCGTGTTAAGCATGATTGCTCGTTGTCTTATCTACTTGTTTTTCGTTCCCTTGGTGGCCCCTGCTGTGTGCTGTCATACAAAATACGAGATGAATTCTTCCATGTATACTCTGTCGTCTAGGAGCTGGGAGTGCCTTGGTGATGAAACAACGAGCAGCAAAGCGGTGAGTGACATGTCCACTTGACTTCCCTCCCTTATTTTATTTTCTTATGTTGGTTCTTCTCCATTGCTTCACTGCCCATTGAGCTTTTTCTTGTATTATCTCAGTCCCCTCTTGGATCTTCAAATGCGCCTTTTTGCAGGTTTCAGGAGACGCTTAATAATATAATTTTCTCTGTAAAGATGGTATGTTGTTTACATTGTTCATTTTATTCTACAGATTCTTACTTACAAGATTGGATAATGAAACTAGGAAGGGAATCGAAAGTTTGTTCTCCTGTTTCTTGAATTAGTTGGAATTCTGAATGAAAAAAGCCATTCAAGGGACATAATCATGGAAACTAACTGTTTCGCAAAGGAATGAATGGTAAGCTACGTGTGCATTTCCCATATCTGTACTAGCTCCATTTAAACTAGAACCAGATGACAGGTTATACAATTAAGTAAAACTGTAATTTACATTTGTATATCTTTGAAATATATGAATGGTTCCGTCATTTTTTCTGACTTTGATTAATTTAGAATTTATGATTTCTGTCATTATTCACCCAATCACTTTGTTTCCATGCAAAAAAACATATACCATCAAGCAGTTACAGAACAAATTTATAAACTATAGTGAATACCTTTTATTGCCACAGTAAATTGTTTTATCTCTTTCTGAATTGGAATATTTATTTATTACTTAATGAAAATTCATGCTGCAATTTCAGAGTTTAGGTGAGGATGAGTTGATCATGTGGCGAGGATTTGGGAATCTCTGGTGCATTCCAGCCTGTAGTGTAAGCTCTTTGTGCTTGTCACTTAATATATCATGTTGCTAATAAACTGCAAGTTACAAGAAGTATAACTGCTTGGATTATTGACCATTTGAGGATTACGCCGGTGAAGAGGGATCTGGTACATCTCTACCTAATATTAAAGGGACGATTGTTTCTCCACTATTTTTTGTCATCAAGTTTTTTGTTTTTCGTACATCGTCCATTTATGACGTGTTTCCGTTTTTGTTTAAAAAGGAAAAAAAACTGTGCTAATGAGGCCTGAACCATGGTGGCCGGGAATTGAGCCTAGCAGGCTAACCAACTCCACAAACCAACAACTTTGCTTGAACAAAGGAAACTGCCTCTATATTATAGGATGAGCGGATTTTCAATAAATAAATAAATTGAAAGGCAGACCGGACCGCTGCTCACTTTAAATGCAAAATACTAATCTCCGCACAATGGCTACCCCATGCACGTAAAAAAAAGGCTGCCCCATGCACGTAAAAAAAAGGCTGCCCCATGTGTAACGGATGCCCCATGGACCTAAAATAAAGGGCTGCCCCATGTGTGGCTGATTTAGTTGGGCCATGCATTACTGTTTTGTTCTGAACTTCTGATGATTTTTTTAGGGGTAATGACTTCTGATGATATAAGGGAAGTAACATAGATGCATATTTTCATCATACTTGCATCCTTTATAACAATGATTTTATTATGATAAATTTATTTTAGTTGATGGGAACCCTTGCTTCTGTTCTGAAACATACTTTGATTGAAAATATGCATCTATGTTAAGAGATGATGGATAACTAACATTTGTGTTAATATTTTTATTAGTTTGTGCTATTTATCAGTAAAAAAAGTTAGCCTTTATTCATTAATTTCCCATAATAATTTTTTCACCAGGATGACAAGAAATGACCCAGTTCAAAATGCGCTTCTGGTCTGATCCATAATGTGCAAAGTTTTAATGGGTTCATATGGATTTAATTAGAATCAACTCACATTGTGGAAGTTCCATCAATGATTAAAGACGGTTGAACTCACTGACCATATTACATATGCTTATTCTTTTTTTCCGTTGCAACGCACGGGCATATTTGCTAGTATTTACTAGATTGAGAAAAAAAAAGGCACAACGACTGCCTCTTGAAGTGCTATCTTTATGTACGAAGTCTGCTGGACGCATGGAACATGCCCAAGGGTCCTGATCTTGAGTACTGTTTGTGGTCTGCTGCAGCATGCCCATTTTATTTGAGAAGATAACCAACTCTATGGAGCCATTCCACTGTCGAACTCCTCTGGGAGAGTTGAATTATGTGCAAAGATCAGACAAGGCTAGCCTCCGGAAGATAAAATGTTGTACAATTTTTTGTTATGTGTATTTCTCGATCATCTCTTCGGATGAACGTGCTATAGGGAAAATGTGAACACAGAAGGATTTTTGTGATTAGTGGATTGATTCTAATTAACAGTTGACAGTTATGCTGCACCACTTATATTAAAAGATTGTAGTTTGAATCGGTCAATATTTAATCAAATGTATTTATTATCCAAATTTTCTTAATATTTCTATATATTTTGTTTAGTATGAACGGGTGTGGCAACGCGCGAGTATATACAACTCCCTCTAACTCTAGTACTAAGCTTGAGACACTTATTTTGGGACGGAGGGAGTATATATTATACAATAAAAATTGAGTTGATCCAGAGGAGGATCATATCAGCATAGGAGAGCATCAAGGGAGGAGCTCAACAGCAGAGGGGTGGATCCAGGGAGGAGCAGAACCAACAAAGGGAGAGCATCGTAATGCTCCTGGCCGCCGCCGCGGCGGCAGCAGTGGTGGGTAGCAGCGGCAGTGGCGGCGGCCTGGTCCCAGGTGAGGCGGCTCGTTGTGGAGCAAGCCTAGAAAGCTAGGGTTGCAATTTTTTCCCTCCCACGGGCTGAGCTCTGCTCACTTATGCCTCCCAAATTGAGTCGATGGACTCAAACAACCAGACTAGTCTAGACTAGTTGATGACTAGTCGCTCCACCGCTCGACTCAACAAGCTAGTCTACACGAAGAAGCTAGTCGACAATCAGACCGAGACTACTAGACAAGTCACAGTTTAGACTCGTAATCATTGGATGGTGTGCACTTGTTTTCTATCTCTTATCTGTGGAAGCATTTATTTATATGCTAATCAAGCAAAGTAACCATATCCTTTTACATATTGTACATAATTGCCCAGGAGATCCAGGATGATTGCATCATTTTCAATTATTTAATCCTCACATTGATTTAAGAAGAAAATCATAAGTGTATTACTTCAAGTGGTTTGCAACAATGGTTGTTCTTTTATCCCTCAACATTGAGCACTTAGTTCAGGTCCTGTATAGTACAATAATCTTTTCAGTTACAATGCTTGCACAAGAAAACAGCAAGTACTTGGAAATACGACAAGCTTGAATGCTCTCAAGTTTGTAAATGGACCCCCACAAAAACTCAAAACAGAATGCAAAGCATGCACTCATAATCATTTCATTTAGCAGGTATAATTAGTCACTGATTTCATCTTAGCAGGTATAATTAGTGACTTAATAACGTCCAACATGCATCACCAAAATGAATGAAGGTTGTTCGGAATTACGCCCTCCATTGCAGAATGTAAGGCATATTATGTGACACAAAAGTTCTATCATTAGAAAATACATTCAAATACAAAAGCAATGATATGTTTTCTGTTACAATGAACCACATTTTATTGACCAAATCGTTTGGTCGAACTTGAATCTTGGGATGTTCAGGCACGTTACATTTTTCAATGGAGGGAGAACATGCATACCTACGGGAGTTCCCTGATCCTTCATTCCATCCACCATGTCCAGAATCATGCCAATCTATAGAATATGTTGGACGCAAACCAAAATGCACGCCATTAACAAACAATTACATCCATAAGATACTAAAGTAGACAAGAAATAATTTATGTGCCCATATGCCATTCATTTTTTAAATGACTTCTCTTCATACTCTGCTACTCCCTCCCCGTCTGGTTTTTTATTAGGCCCATCGACCGGATTGGCAGGACCAAGGCACCCACACGCTTTACAGATATCAGTAATTGCTTTGGAAGGAAAGTAATTTAATGACGTTCATTTACCCCAAAACTATTGGGCTAGCTAATGCCACCCCAGGCCCACGCCTCGTGCACTCGGAAACTGCATGAACAATCAGAAGGGAGGGTGCACGCATGTGTTGGCTGGCAGTTTCCATATCATGCACGCCTCTGTTTTAATCTTTGTGCATGCTAACCGTTACCTAATTAATAGCATCGAAAACGAAATGAAGAGAGATGATCGAGACAACAGCGGCCAAATTTCGAGCCATTTCCTCGAGTGGCCTTAGAATGAAGGACGTCGCTGTGTTGCCCTCCAGCCTAATAAACCCGGACAGAGGGAGTAGATCCTAATAAGGTTAAAAAAAATATGCCCTTTCTTTGCTTTGATTCATGGTCCAGTATGATGACTACATTAAGTATGGCTCGCTCATAAGTCTTGACGTAACTCACGAGGCAAATGAACTCAAGCCAGACTTTCGATCTATCTGGAACTTAAAGCTACTAGTTTTAAATATGATAGCGACCGTACCATATGAATAATTATTGAATACTGCATGACCCTCCTCCACTAATGCATACCTGGTGCACGATTGTTGTGTCGACCTTGGCCACCATGATCATTCCCAAACCTAGGAAATAGAAGCACAGAAATTTTAGAATCTGCAGCAGCGCTCAACCAAACTTGTAAGCACAAAAACCAGACACTGGTAGACACCCAAACAATCAGATAAATGCATCCTTTATGTTCGTTATTTTAACAAATAGCAACTCCGGGGTCAAAACAAAGTGCAGCACCTAAAGCCACTTAATAAGCTCAGTCAGTGTATGAGTAGCTCAGGATTTTTATGGTGTTACTGGGATTCAGGAACTAAGAAGCAATTGCGAGACCATAACCAACCTCGACGTCTTCACTCACTTGGAAAACCACAGTTAGAAGAAATACAGCAGCATGCCTTGGACAGGCTTGTTGCGCACTGCAAATCCAGAACGCTACACCTAAATAGTTCTAACCAATACGGCGACACCAATCTAAGACCGCGATCTCTAATCAGCAACGAACGATCTCAGTGACAGCAACAAAGCAAGGGTCCAAGCAAGCTCTGATTTGTTTGGTCCGGCTACCAAGCTCGCTGAACTCCCTCCATCCCTGCCCCAACCCCGCACCAAACTTTCGAAAGGCTCTCACCTCCTGTCGTCCTGCCCGCCACCAAGACGGCGCCGGTCGAACCCACCTCCTTCTGTCCGGTGCCGCTTGTTTTGCGCCGCCGGCGGAGGGGGGCCGGGGGGAGGCGGCGGGAGCACGGGCGAGGAGCGGCCGCGCTTGCGGTCGCCGCTGCCGCCGGCGGAGGAGGGGGGAGGGGGAGGGGAGGAGGAGGCCCCAGGCGCCGCGCGGCGGGGCGCATCGGCGACCTCGGCCATGGGTGGTGGGTGGGTGGCAGCGTGGCCCTAGGCTAGGCGGCTTGATCTGGAGGATCTCCCGGTTCGGGTCGTGTCGGGTCGGGAAGGGGAAGGTGCGCGAGGAGGGAGGAGAGATGGTTGGGTGAAAAGAGGAAACGTCAAGGGAAACGAAGAAAATGTGTGATGTGTGGGACCGGTTTGACCTGTCATGCGGATGTATGTTTTTTTTACAGAAAAAAGCCATGAAAAATACTGTGATTGTATAAGAGTGATGAAGTACTCACAAAGGATTTGTACTTCTACCAAATATTGATTGCATACCATATATTTTTTCTCTATAGATCACTTCTTCTTTATGAAAAATGGTGTTTCCAGAACAGGAGACGTTTGTGGAATGCCGCTCATGCTCGCCTTTCCTCTCTATTGCGCCGTCGAACCACTACTCCCCGCTGCCCCCGCCCACCGCCACTGTCGTCGCCTCCGGATTGGGATCTTCCATCCCGCCCCTATGCTTTGTGCCCACTCCTCGCCTTGGCGTTGAGAGAAAAAGGAAGCATGCATGCGAAGCAGAGGAGGACTCCAGATCCAGTTCAAGCGTGAGCCCGAAGATGGGATCTTGGCGGTGGTGGAGGCGCATCGGAGAGCAGTCTCCAACGCCGCCATCGGGTGCATCCATATTGGTGTCGCACCCGTTGGCCCCGTGGGCGGAGACCACGGCGGAACGTGCGAAAGAGATCATGGCAAGAAGACGATGGACGGCACCTCGATGCTCGATGGGAAACTCACGCTCCACAATTACACGTTTGGACATGCTACGGGAATCAAATACGGTGGCTGCCCTTCGGGAGAGATTCAAGTGGCACCAAATTGCTGCAAACATGGCTGAGCTCAAGGCAATCACAGAGCGAGACTTGCTCGCGATAAAAGATCAGATCCTTCAAAGCACGTGTGCGAAGTCGAGGCAACCGAAAGATAAGCACAATCCCTCTCGCCAGTGAGAGATCAAATTCTCGATTGCTAGTGACTGAGGTTTGTCCGCTCTAGCCCGTGAAGACTGTTCAGATTCATCCCGTGATCCCTTGGATTTTTCTACTCCTGTTCTAGATGTTTGGCCACCTACCGATGTTGCGGAGACTCACTCCACTGCATGAGTGCGTGTGTGCAGTTCCATCCAGACTCCCCCTACGAGCCATCCTCCTCGCATGAGCCTGGGGCGCACGAAGATCGCGTACTACAAGCTTTTGACGTCGGAGTGTCGTGCCCAAAGGTCGCACCGTGGAGACCAGGCTCGTGCCCCGCATTATGACCGACCTTCCTCTGACCTCTGACGAGGAGGGGGAGCCACACACTCAAAGGAGGCAATCTTGGCGGTTGATCCAACCGGCTTTGGGTTGGAGATGGCGGGTGCCGCCGTCGGTGGGTGTCGGTATCAAAACCGGCGGATCTCGGGTAGGGGGTCCCGAACTGTGCGTCTAAGGCGGATGGTAACAGGAGGCGGGGGACACGGTGTTTAACCAGGTTCAGGCCCTCTTGATGGAGGTAATACCCTACTTCCTGCTTGATTGATCTTGATGATATGAGTATTACAAGAGTTGATCTACCACGAGATCGTAGAGGCTAAACCCTAGAAGCTAGCCTATGGTATGATTGTTGTTGTCCTACGGACTAAACCCTTCGGTTTATATAGACACCAGAGGGGCTAGGGTTACACAGAGTCGGTTACAAGGGAGGAGATCTACATATCCGTATTGCCAAGCTTGCCTCCCACGCCAAGGAGAGTCCCATCTGGACACGGGACGAAGTCTTCAATCTTGTATCTTCATAGTCCAACAGTTCGGCTGTCCGGAGACCCCCTAATCCAGGACTCCCTTAGTAGCCCCTGAACTAGGCTTCAATGACGATGAGTCCGGCGCGCAAATTTGTCTTTGGCATTGCAAGGCGGGTTCTTCCTCCGAATACTCCATAGAAGATTTTGAACACAGGGATAGTGTCCGGCTCTGCAAAACAAGTTCTACATACCACCGTAGAGAGAATAATATTTCCACAAATCTAATCTGCTGACACGTTTGACAGCATGACATCATACCATGGCCCGGTCATTATTCGAACCGTTTTTTCCAACCAGCTACTGCACATATCGTGAGGTGGTTTCCTTGGCACGTCTTGTCGAAGCAGAGATCGTGTCCCCTTATCACGGGATTCCCAACAATACGGATGTGGGTAACCCAACTGCGCCATCAATTACAACGCTTGGGGAATGAGAGGTTTTACCAGGTGAGTGGGGAGGCGCATCGCCTCTTCCGCCCTTATAAGGGGACAAGAATTCACTCTTTTCACCCACGCCTTCTTCCCGATTCATTCCCTTCTGCTCAGGCTCCAGCGCCCAAGCGTTCACCTTCTCTGCCCCACAAAAGGTCTTCCAAAGATGCCCGGATCCGGAGCAGGAGGCAAATGGATGGCTTTACCGTCCGAGAGAAGGATATCAAAAAGCTTTGGGAAGCCGGGTATCTGGCCAAGAAAATCAGCCACCGTCTCTGACGGCGGGACAGATCGTCCCCACTCCGGAACCCCACGAGAGGGTTGTATTCCTCCCTCACTTTGTCCGCGGGCTAGGGTTTCCCCTCCACCCGTTCATTCGCGACATCATGTATTATTATGGGATCGATATTCACGATATGTCCCCTAATTCCTTCCTCAACATCTCGACATTCATTGTCGTGTGCGAGGCTTTTCTCCGCATTTCGCCGCACTTCGGTTTATGGCTGAAGGTTTTTAATGTGAAGCCTAAGGTGGTGGGCGGCGAGCACGCCGAGTGCGGGGGCGCTATGGTGAGCAAGACGCCCAACGTCATATGGCCAACGAGAACCTTTAATGATTCTGTCAAGGTGTGGCAACAGCAGTGGTTTTACATCACTGAGCCGTGCGGCAAGGAATGGGCTGCCTCTCCCGATTTTCGATCCGGCACCCCTCTACGGCTTACATCCTGGGTTAAGAAAGGCCTGCACTGGTCCTCGTCCGATGAACTGTCGGTGCTCCGGACGCGCGTTAAAGATATGGGAGATAAGAACATTGAACTTGTCAACGTAGTCCAGGTGATGTTAGTCTGCCGGGTACTGCCTTGTTAACACCAGACTTGCAATCTATGGGAATTCGATCCGGCCAGGCACCAAACCTTGCGAGGGTTCTTCGGCTCCTCGCACAAGGACATTTGGAAGGTGCTTTTCAAGTCTAGCAAATCATGGCCGGACTCCGCCGAGGACCGCGGGTACCAACTGTCCCGCCCTGCAAGTTCGATGAGTTTATCCAACTTTTCTATCCGCATGACCCAAAGGAAGCGCTTAACGCATGTTATTCAACTCTCCCAGGGCTGGACGAAGAAGGCGGAGCGGATCCATTGTCCGGCCCCGCTACCCGAAGACCCGGCCATCCCACTTCTGACGAAGATGATGGTCCCGGCGCCTTACAAGGTGCCAAAGAAGACGACCGAGAAGGATGCCAAAAAGACCCGGGGCGGCCTTCGTGCCGCGGCACTTCGGACACAATATCCGAAGGTTCTGATGCCCATTCCACCTCCGAGGAGGACGAAGAGGAGGAGGAAGATGAATCCCCTGCGGGGGGGGGGGGAAGGAAGAGGACAGCCTCCGCACCCTTCGAGGCCGAACTGCCCAAAAGGGGAAAGGCTCCTCTTCCGGAGGAGTCCACTTCCGCCGCCGACAGCGGCCCGGCATGGGACCCCAGGGCCCAGCCCCTGGTGAACTCGTAAGTATATAAAATCCGAGTATGTTTAAGCGTCCAGACTCATCGTGGCTTAGTATTTTAACCTGAGCATATATTTTTTGTAGTTCGGCGAGGTCCCGTACCAAACAATCCTCATCAGAGGACCTGCTGAGCTCAAATGCTATGGAGAGCGGGACGCCCCCAAAGACCCCTTCCTCCAAACAGGTGCATAACACCGAGGCTTCGTCCCAGAAGGACCCCGACCAAGGAGGAAAGGAAGAAACCGTGAAGGCGGCGCCTGAAGGTCAAACCGCAGGGGCCGGACACGTGGGGGAAAAGATTCCCATGGGGTCTGACGGCGGGGGCGATCCTGAGTGCGGCTCCCCACCGGATGCGATTCCAGAGACCTATACAGCTCCAGAATCAAGAAGGCAGCCTCCTTCGGCTGGAGGGGGCGTGCCTGTTCCGCCGGCGACCTCTGTCCATCCAGAAGTGTCGGATGCTTTGTTGGTGGCGTTGCAAGATGCCTCCATCGTTGATGAACACCGTGCCCTTATGGGTGCGGTGATTGAGAAGATTCAGTCAACTGAGAGTGGACTGAACGAAGCCTGTATCAGCCTTATAAGAGGCTTTGAGGTATGTTTTATGAGTTGTCGAAGAGTGTCATAGTATAGATAGTAGCCCCTGATACACTGTTCGGTGAAAGAAAGAACCGGACAGGGGATCGAATTGATGATCGCAGGAAGACTCATTGAATGACATTGATTTCTCTTCTGTTTTAAGCAGGTACCTGTAGCGGCTGCTGCCTCTCGTACTGCAGAGATCTCCGAACTGAATCAAAGTCTGGAGTGGGCCATAGAAGAACTTGGCCAATTTAAAATGCAGTTGAGGGATAAACAAGGTATGCACAAGTGTTGCGCGCATTTATTGTGAAATAAATGTTCAGTATGAAATAAGTCGCATAATTTGCGCTAGGGGTTATGACCGAAGTCGAGGCCCTCAAAAGGGTCATTCTTGAGGCCGAGAAAAAGGCGGCCACAGAGCGGACTCTTCGTGAGAAACACGAGGCTAGAGTTATTAAAGCTGAGCAGGAGCTGCAAGAGGCCGTAAGTAAATGCGAGACCTTGGAGCAGAGTTTAACGGAGAAAGAGTCCGAACTCACCAAGGCACGTCAAGCCACGAGCGATGCCCGGGGGGAACCCAAAGCGCCCTGCAGTGGATCCAAGAGACGAGAAAGATCGCGGCGGGTAAGGCTTTTCCCATGTAAAGCAAGTATTTGAAGGGAAAACTGTGTTTTTGATTTTGAATCCAGATTTCTCAGGTGTATTTGCCGAGCTACCTTGCAGCATATCAGATGCCGCCCAATTCTACCGAGCCGAAGAAAGGAACACCGCAGATAAGCTCTTCTGGTCGTAGTATTTGGCGCCGAATTATCCAGTGCCTTTTGCCGATCAACTGAAACAGCTGATCGAACTGCATAAGGTGGCAGAACTAGCCATGAAAGATATGGTTATCCGGCTATGGCCTGCTGAGCCGATTCCAAGCAGCTACTTCGAGCTCGTGAGGTGGCTTGTAAGCGCTTGCTCTCGACTTGACGTCATCAAGCGGTCGGTCTGTATAGAAGGAGCGCGAATGACCTTCGCCCGCGCAAAGGTGCACTGGGGGAAGATGGATGCCGAAAAGCTGATGACCAGAGGACTGCCAGAGGGGAAGGAGCACCGCAAGCCCGAATTGTATTATGAGAGTGTCCTGAAAGGATCCTACCTTGCAGCGGAGCTATGCACCAAGGACATTATATTTCCATGAATGCCAATCATGTTGTCCTTTGTAATGTTTGAACAAGGTCATTTATTTGTCGCCTGTTATATAAAAGTTTACCCTCCTGTGCGGCCGTTTTTATTTTAAACCTGAGAGTTGGCCAGTCGTCGGCTTCTGCCCCACATAAGAAGTACGGGGGTGTTCGGGATAAACTTGAGCACTCTTTATCCCAGTTTTGGGTCCTTCGAAGGAGGTGCTCAACACAACGAACCAGGCAATCGGACTATAGGGCTTTATCACTCTCACTTAGCCATAGGAGCTTTAGTATGGTCGGCGCAGCCCCTTGTGTTTGGAAGACCGTACTAGGGGCTCTATAAGCGCCTGATCGGAGAAAAAACCGATCCATCACACGCTGCATTGGTTATGGCATTATGCGGGATAAATCCTTAAAGATTTTGTAACCGCTCGAACACCTGACCAACTCTCGCCGTATCATGACAATTAGTTTTCGGCTTTCTCTACTGAGGTGCTCATCCGGAAGAACCGGGACACAATCGAAGTAGTTCTCCCAGTGCTACCTTAGCCGATATAGCGGAACGTAAGGTACCAAAACATGGGAGCCGGGCAAACCCAACTATTGACCCAAGACATGATTCGGAGTTGATGCATATAATGCTATAGGTTCAGGGTGCCGAACTTCCATGAAGGTGTTCAGACTTTTATTGCCGTGTTACGGGAAAAACGAAGCCCCTGGCATATTTAAGGCATATTGCTGTGTACGAATGCCACTTGATAAAATGATTTCGATAAGAAATAATCAGCAGGTAAACGTCATATAAATCCACATGTTGTATTTGAATAATACGCCTATGCGTATGGGTACAAGTAATGTGATAAAAAGGGGTTGTGATAGCCGAACCTGCCGTGACCAGGGGGAAGAGGTTGAGTGCGGATCCGTAATATAGTCGGACAGTCACTGCGGGGAATATCTAAGGATTCCCTAACGCGTTCAAGCTGCCTCCGTGTAGTCCGTCCTGGTCGGTGCAAAGGTGAACATGCGAAGGAAATATAAGAAATGTTTGCGTGCCGGAGGGCGGTTGAACCGCTGAGTTCGGTCTGTCATGGCCTTCGCCGGAGTGTTTAGCTGAGCTCTGGACGAGCCGAGGTATCCTTCCGTGAAGTAGTTCGGAGCCCCTTGACGGTGTCCGGGAGCCTGGACGTCGACTCAAGGTTCGGCTACAAGGTGCTGCTCGTTGTTTTTGCTGCTAAGGCAGTGGTGTATTTGTTGGTGCCGAAGGAAGGTTCGGCCTTGCCATGAACCGTGATTACGTCGCGTGGACCGGGCATCTTAAGCTTACGGTAGGCATAATGTGGCACCGTGTTGAATCAAGCGAACGTGGTTCGTCCGAGCAGTGCTTGATAATCACTAGTATGATGCCTCTAAAAGTGGCTTTAGTGGGTTTGGTCGCCGAATGATCGATGCCCATCTTGCGCACTGTGTCCTGGTAAAGCAGATTTAAACTGCTACCTCCGTCCATAAGGACTCGAGTGAGGTGGAACCCGTCTACTATTGGGTCGAGGATTAGTGCGGCTGGATTGCCCTGATTGGCGTTAACCGAACGATCCGTGCGGTTGAAGGTGACCGGCCCTAGTTTATATTGTGGGACGGCTAGTTCCGTTGAGTCGCCATCCCTAAAGGTGCATATCTGGTCTGAGTTGGCAATTTGGGTGGTATTTACCACATTCACCGATTGAATATGGGGGGGTTTCTTTTGCCCTCCTGTGTTCGGTGATCTGGGCTCTTCATCGCTATCGTCTCTTTGAGACCCCTCTTCGTCTTTGGCGCCTGCCTTGCCGGCTTGTTTGAAGACCCAGCATCCTGTGTTGGTATGGGTGGCTGGCATTTCTATGGTGCCATGATTTTGGCATTGGCGATCGAGTATGCGGTCCAGACTGGATGGACCCGGATTTTTATTTTTGGGTGACCCTTTCCGCTGACCGGACTTTGAGCCCCTGAACCCGGCATTAACTGCCGTATTTTTGGCATTTTTACCATATTTGCGGCGCTTGTGTTTGTTGCGTCGTGGTTTGTCGTTGCTATCCCTGGCTTCTGATATGCCAGGTTTGCTTGCCGTATTGGTACTACGAGCCAACCAGCTATCTTCGCCCGCACAAAAGCGGGTCATAAGTGTCGTGAGGGCTGCCATGGATTTTGGCTTCTCTTGGCCGAGGTGCCGGGCGAGCCATTCGTCATGGATATTATGCTTAAATGTCGCTAAGGCCTCTGCATCCGGACAGTCGACAATTTGGTTCTTCTTGGTTAGGAACCGGGTCCAGAATTTCCTGGCCGATTCCCCTGGCTGCTGAGTTATATGACTTAAGTCGTCAGCGTCCGGCGGTCGCACATAAGTGCCCTAGAAATTGTTCAGGAATGCCTCTGCCAGGTTCTCCCAACTTCCGATGGAGTTTGCTGGCAAGCTATTGAGCCAATGCCGAGCCGGACCTTTGAGTTTTAGCGGGAGATACTTGATGGCATGTAGGTCATCCCCGCGGGCCATGTGAATGTGGAGGAAGAAGTCTTCTATCCATACTGCGGGCTTTGTAGTACCATCGTACGATTCAATGTTTACGGGTTTAAACCCTTCTGGGAATTCGTGATCCATTACTTCATCAGTGAAGCATAAGGGGTGTGCGGCGCCTCTTTGCCGGGCTATATCATGATGCGGTTCATACGAGTATTGTTTGCCGTGTTCGGCTCGTCCGGATTTGCTTTTAGTGTATCCGGCGTGACGATCATCGTCGCATGTTGGTGCGCGCCCCCGTGATCCGTAGATCAATTTTGCATGTTTTGCCTTGTTTTCCAATACGTCTCACAGGTCCCGCATGTTGCCCCAGGCCTTGGCATTTTTGTTTGATTGGCGTCGGGGTGCGGGCTGGACTTTGGGCTGAAATGCCTCTCTGTCTCGGCCACGAGGTGGCCCGTCAGCCGCATCATACGCTGGTGATGTAGGTTTTAATGCTTCCTCCTTGAGGTGAGGTAGCAACCTGCGCTTTGGGTAACTCTTGGAGGGGCGCTTGAGTTCGTATTCCTCGGCCGCAAGGACTTCAGTCCATCTGTCTGCTAGCAAATCTTGATCAGCTTGAAGCTGTTGTTGCTTTTTCTTCAAGCTATTTGCTGTGGCCATAAGCCGGCGCTTGAAGCGCTCCTGCTCGACGGGATCCTCAAGCACGATAAATTCTTCATCGCCGAGGCTCACCTCATCTTCGGAGAGAGGCATGTAATTGTCCTCCTCCGATTCTCCATCTGCTGCCCGCTCTGGAGGGCTAGCTTGTTCACCCTCCCGCTCTAAATCGTGCTGGAGGGGATTGTTGTCGTCTTCGGCACTATCCGAAGTGTTATTGTCTCTTGTGCCGGTATCACTACTATTGCTATAGCGGGACTTAGAGCGGCGCCGCTGACGTCGGCGCTTGGGTTGCTTCTTGGAGGGGTCATCCTCCGTTGTCTCGTCGCCATTGCCTTCTTTGGGGGTGTCCACCATGTATATATCATATGATGAGGTGGCGGTCCAGTGCCCTGTGGGCGGTGGTTCCTGTTCGTCTCCTACATCGTCGTCCATACCGTCGATGTCTTCGGAGTTGAAGTTGAGCATGTCGGTTAAATCGTCGACAGTGGCTACTAAGTGGGTGGTGGGCGGGGAGCGAATTTCTTCGTCGTCTGCATCCCATTCTAGCCAGAGGTTCTCCCGACAAGGAGAGAGACCTTAATGAATTTAGCACGTCGCCAAAAGGTGAGTGCTGAAAGATATCCGCGGAGGTGAACTCCATGATCGGCGCCCAATCGGATTCGATAGGCATGGACATAGGCGGCTCGGAGTCCGTGGCCGGAGACGAATCCAGTGGTTCAGCAACACGACTCTCGTAAGGGGTGAAGTCAGTATCCGACTCTATCGCCACTGAGAGTGCGGCCTCCATGGCGGGGTCTATCCACCCGTCCTCGGATGGCGCAATTTTCTCCAGATTGAAGGCCGGAGTAGTTGCAGGTGTGATCTCCGAACACTGTCCGACGGCAGAGCTAAATCATGCTCGTCGTGATTGTGCGGCACACCTGGTATAGGCTCGAATCCGTCGAAGATCAAGTCTCCACAGATGTCGATAGTGTAGTTCGAGTTTCCGAACCTGACCTGATGGCCATGGGCGTAGCTCTCGATCTGCTCCAGATGGCCAAGCGAGTTGGCCCGTAGTGCGAAGCCGCCGAATACGAAGATCTGTCCGGGGAGGAAAACCTCACCCTGGACTGCATCGTCACGATGATCGAAGGAGCCATCAAGCCTTACGGTGACGGCACAGTGGAACTCTCAATGAAAGCACCAATGTCGGTGTCAAAACTGGCGGATCTCGGGTAGGGGGTCCCGAACTGTGCGTCTAAGGCAGATGGTAACAGGAGGCGGGGGACACGATGTTTACCCAGGTTCAGGCCCTCTCGATGGAGGTAATACCCTACTTCCTGCTTGATTGATCTTGATGATATGAGTATTACAAGAGTTGATCTACCACGAGATCATAGAGGCTAAACCCTAGAAGCTAGCCTATGGTATGATTGTTGTTGTCCTACGGACTAAACCCTCCGGTTTATATAGACACCGGAGGGGGCTAGGGTTACACAGAGTCGGTTACAAGGGAGGAGATCTACATATCCATATTGCCAAGCTTGCCTTCCACGCCAAGGAGAGTCCCATCCGGACACGGGATGAAGTCTTCAATCTTGTATCTTCATAGTCCAACAGTCCGGCTAAAGGATATAGTCCGGCTGTCCGGAGACCCCCCAATCCAGGACTCCCTCGGTGGGGTCGACGTCATCCTCCACCCCTCGGTGGAGGAGGCACCGAATCAGTTTTGCGTATTGATGGAGGAGGATCACCTCACCGTGAAGGTACATCTTAAGGCGAAGCGCGCAGACGTTATCATCCTTGCCGACCCGGACCTCATTGCTGAAATCGTGCCATCCTCGAGGCCATAGAGGATGAGCGGGTGGTGAAGGAAATATGCCCTAGAGGCAATAATAAAGTTGTTATTTTATATTTCCTTATTCATGATAAATGTTTATTATTCATGCTAGAATTGTATTGATCGGAAACCTAAATACATGTGTGAATACATAGACAAACACTATGTCCCTAGTGAGCCTCTACTTGACTAGCTCGTTGATCAAAGATGGTTAAGGTTTCCTAACCATGGACATGAGTTGTTATTTGATAACGGGATCACATCATTAGCAGAATGATGTGATGGACAAGACCCATCCGTTAGCTTAGTATATTGATCGATCAGTTCTATTGCTATCGCTTTCTCCATGTCAAATACATATTCCTTCGACTATGAGATTATGCAACGCCCGGATACTGGAAGAATGCCTTGTGTGCTATCAAACGTCACAACTAACTGGATGATTATAAAGATGCTCTACAGGTATCTCTGAAGGTGTTTGTTGAGTTGGCATAGATCGAGATTAGGATTTGTCACTCCGAGTTTCGGAGAGGTATCTCTGGGCCCTCTCGGTAATACACATCATAAGAAGCCTTGCAAGCAAAGTGACTAATGAGTTAGTTACAGAATGATGTATTATGGAACAAGTAAAGAGACTTGCCAGTAATGATATTGAACTAGGTATGAAGATACCGACGATCGAATCTCGGGCAAGTAACATACCGATAGACAAAGGGAATTGCGTATGTTGTCATAACGGTTCGACTGATAAAGATCTTCATAGAATATGTAGGAGCCAATATGAGCATCCAGGTGCCGCTATTGGTTATTGACCAGAGAGGTGTCTCAGTCATGTCTACATAGTTCTCGAACCCATAGGGTCCGCACGCTTAACGTTCGTTGATGATATAGTGTTATATGAGTTATATGATTTGGTGACTGAATGTTGTTCGGAGTCCCGGATGTGATCATGGACGTGACGAGGAGTCTCGAAATGGTCGAGAGGTAAAGATTGATATATAGGATGATGATATGTCACCGTCATATCTACTTTTCCAAACTCTTTTGCCCTTGTTTTGGACTCTAACTTGCATGATTTGAATGGAACTAACCCGGATTGATGTTGTTTTCAGCAGAATTGCCATGGTGTCATTTTTGTGCAGAATAAGAAGTTCTCAGAATGACCTGAAACTTCACGGAGCCAAGTTTTGGAATTAATAAAAAATTGGTGAAATAATCAACAGTAGGGGGCCCACACCCTAGCCACAAGGGTGGGGGCGCGCCCTCCGACCTTCTACCCCCTGGACCTCCACCGACCTCAATGCCAACTCCATGTATTCTCTTTCGGGGAGAAAAAACCAAAGAGAAGGATTCATCGCGTTTTACGATACGAAGCCGCTGCCAAGCCCTGTTCTTCCTCGGGAGGGTAGATCTGGAGTCCGTTTTGGGCTCCGGAGAGGGGAATCCGCCGCCATCGTCATCAACAACCATCCTCCATCACCAATTTCATGATGCTCACCACCATGCATGAGTAATTCCATCATAGGCTTGCTGGACCGTGATGGGTTGGATGAGATTTAACATGTACTCGAGTTAGTTTTGTTAGGGTTTGATCCCTAGTATCCACTATGTTCTAAGATTGATGTTGCTATGACTTTGCTATGCCTAATGCTTGTCACTAGGGCCCGAGTGCCATGATTTCAGATGTGAACCTATTATGTTTTCATGAATATATTTGTGTTCTTGATCCGATATTGTAAGTTATAGTCACCTACTACGTGTTATGATCCGGCAACCCCGGAGTGACAATAGTCGGGACCACTCCCGGTGATGACCGTAGTTTGTGGAGTTCATGTATTCACTAAGTGCTAATGCTTTGGTCCGGTTCTCTATTAAAAGGAGGCCTTAATATCCCTTAGTTTCCATTAGGACCCCGCGGCCACGGGAGGGTAGGACAAAAGATGCCATGCAAGTTCTTTTCCATAGGCACGTATAACTATATTCGGAATACATGCCTACATTATATTGGTGAATTGGAGCTAGTTCTGTGTCACCCTATATTATAACTGTTGCATGATGAATGCCATCCGACATAATTATCCATCATTGATCCATTGCCTACGAGCTTTTCACATATTGATCTTTGCTTCATTACTTTTCCGTTGCCACTGTTCCGATTGCTACAAAACTGTTACTGTTACTTTTGCCACCGTTACCGCTACTTCCATACTACTTCGCTACTAAATACTTTGCTGCAGATATTAAGTCTTTCAGGTCTGGTTGAATTGACAACTCGTCTGCTAATACTCAAGAATATTCTTTGGCTCCCCTTATGTCGAATCAATAAATTTGGGTTGAATACTCTACCCTCGAAAACTGTTGTGATCCCTTATATTTGTAGGTTATCAGACGATAGTATTCGGACACTGGAAGTGTTCCGGAGTGTATCGAGTATTTATTGGAGTACTGGAGGGGTTACCGGAACCCTCGGGGGAATATATGGGCCATATGGGCCATGAGAGGGGAGCACACCAACCCACAAGGGGTGGAGCCCCCCTATGGCAGGAGGCCGAATTGGGAGAAGGAAAAAGGGGTCCCCCCCTTTCCTTTCTCTTTTCCCCCTTCCCTTTCTTCTCCGGTGAAATAAGGAAGGGGGCGCCACTTGGGAAAACCCCAAGTAGGATTCGGATCCTACTTGGGGCACACCCTAGCTGCCTCCCCTCTCCCTCCCACCTATATATATGTGGGGGCGCCCCTAGCACACCCCAGACAATTGCCTAGTCGTGTGCGGTGCCCCCCTCCAAGATTTACACCCTGGTCATATTCTCGTGGTGCTTAGGCGAAGCCCTGCAAGGATCACTTCACCATCATCGTCACCATGCCGTCGTGCTGATAGAACTCATCTACTACCTCGACGTCTTGCCGGATCAAGAAGACGAGGAACGTCACCGAGCTGAACGTGTGCAAAACTCGGAGGTGCTGTACGTTCGGTACTTGATCGGTTGGAGCTAGAAGAAGTTCGACTACATCAACCGCGTTGTCAAACGCTTCCGCTTATGGTCTACGAGGGTACGTAGACACACTCTCCCCTCGTTGCTATGCGTATCCATGGATAGATCATTGTGTGTGCGTAGATTTTTTTTCATGCAACGATTCCCAATAGTGGCATCAGAGTCAGGTCTATGCATAGATGATATGCATGAGTAGAACACAAAGAGTTCTGGGCGGTGATAGTCATATTGTTTACCACCAACGTCTTATTTTGATTCGGCAGTATTGTGGAATGAAGCTGCCCGGACCAACCTTACATGTCCACGCACATGAGACTGGTTCCACCGATAGACATGCAACTAGTTTTGCATGAAGGTGGCTGGTGGGTGTTTGTTTCTCATACTTTAGTTGAATCGAATTTGACTACAGCCAGTCCTTGAAGAAGGTTAAAACAACAAACTTGACGAAACACCATTGTGGTTTTGATGCGTAGGTAAGAACGGTTCTTGCTAGAAGCCCGTAGCAGCCACGTAAAACTTGCAACAACAAAGTAGGGGACGTCTAACTTGTTTTTGCAGGGCATGTTGTGATGTGATATGGTCAAGACATGATGTGATATACATTATTTTATGAGATGATCATGTTTTGTAAAAGTTATCGGCAACTGGCAGGAGCCTTATGGTTGTCTCTTTATTGTATGAAATGCAAATGCCATATAATTGCTTTACTTTATCACTATGCGTTAGCGATAGTTGTAGAAGCAATAGTTGGTGAGACGACCATGACGCAATGATGGAGATCAAGGTGTCGAGCAGGTGACGATGGAGATCATGGCGATGCTTTGGAGATGGAGATCAAAATCACAAGATGATGATGGCCATATCATGTCACATATTTTGATTGCATGTGATCTTTATCTTTTATGCATCTTATTTTGCTTAGTACGGCTGAGGGAGTCCTGGATTAGGGGGTGTTCGGATAGCCGGACTATACCTTCAGCCGGACTCCTGGACTATGAAGATACAAGATTGAAGACTTCGTCCCGTGTCCGGAAGGGACTTTCCTTGGCGTGGAAGGCAAGCTTGGCGATACGGATATTCAGATCTCCTACCATTGTAACCGACTCTATGTAACCCTAACCCTATCCGGTGTCTATATAAACCGGAGGGTTTTAGTCCGTAGGACAACATACACATCAACAATCATACCATAGGTTAGCTTCTAGGGTTTAGCCTCTCCGATCTCGTGGTAGATCTACTCTTGTACTACCCATATCATCAATATTAATCAAGCAGGACGTAGGGTTTTACCTCCATCGAGAGGGCCCGAACCTGGGTAAAACTTCGTGTCCCTTGCCTCCTGTTACCATCCGGCCTAGACGCACAGTTCGGGACCCCCTACCCGAGATCCGCCGGTTTTGACACCGACATTGGTGCTTTTATTGAGAGTTCCTCTGTGTTGTCGCCGTCAGGCTCGATGGCTCCTACGATCGTCAATAGTGATGCAGTCCAGGGTGAGACCTTCCTCCCCGGACAGATCTTCGTCTTCGGCGGCTTCGCACTGTGGGCCAATTCACTTGGCCGTCTGGAGCAGATCGAAAGCTACGCCCCTGGCCGTCAGGTCAGATTCGGAAGTTTAAACTACACGGCTGACATCCGTGGAGACTTGATCTTCGACGGATTCGAGCCACTGCCGAGCGCGCCGCACTGTCTCGACGAGCACGATCTAGCTCTACCGCCGAACAGTGCCCTGGAGGCCGCACCCGCATCAGCCCCGACCCTTAATTCGGAGCCAACTGCACCGATCGAGGATGGGCGGTTGGACGCCACCTCGGGGGCTGCGATCCCAACAGCGATTGAGTCGAACACTAGCCCCGTACTCTACGAGACTCGTGACTCCAAGGAGCCGGACTCCTCTCCGGACTCCGACCCCCCCGCGCCCCTACCGATCGAATCTGATTGGGCACTGATCATGGAGTTTACTGCCGCAGACATCTTTCAGCACTCGCCTTTCGGCGATATCCTGAAGTCGCTGAAGTCTCTCTCTTTATCAGGAGAGCCCTGGCCGGACTACGGTCAGCAAGGTTGGGGTACGGACGATGAAGAAATTCAAAGCCCACCCACCACCCACTTTGTAGCCACTGTCGATGACTTAACCGACATGCTCGACTTCGACTCCGAAGACATCGACGGTATGGACGCCGATGAAGGAGATGATGAAGAACCAGCACCTACTAGGCCCTGGAAAGCCACCTCGTCATATGCCATATACATGGTGGACACCCCAAAAGAAGGAGATGGCGATGGAACAGCGGAGGATGACCCCTCCAAGAAACATCCTAAGCGCCGGCGTCAGCGACGCCGCTCAAAATCTTGCCAAAACAAACACGGCAATTCCAGCACGGGAGATAATAATACCCCGGAAAGTGCCGAAGAAAATCCCCTCCAGCAAGATTTAGCACATGAGGATGGAGAAACCAGCCCTCATGAGAGAGCGGCTGACAGAGAGGTCGAGGACGATAATTACATGCCTCCCTCCGAAGACGAGGCAAGCCTCGACGACGACGAATTCGTCGTGCCAGAGGATCCCGTTGAACAAAAGCATTTTCAACGCAGTCTTATGGCCACGGCAAGAAGCCTCAAGAAAAAACAGCAACAGCTTAAAGCTGATCAAGATTTGCTAGTCGACAGATGGACTAAAGTCCTGGCGGCCGAAGAGCATAAACTCGAACGCCCCTCCAAGGGCTACCCAAAGCGCAGGTTGCTACCCCGATTAGAGGAGGAAGCACTTGATGCGGCCGACCGGCCACCTCGTGGCCGCGACAGAGAGGCCTCTCGGCCCTCCACACAAGCCGCACCCCGTACCAAGGCACGGGAATATGCGCCGGACTTACGAGATATGTTGGAGGACAAGGCAAGGCAAACAAGATTGATCTACGGATCGCGTGGGCGCCCCACGGCTCGAGACGGTAACCGTCACGCCGGTCACAAATTCGGCAGGGCCGAACACAGTAGACAAAGCTCATTGTAGCTACGTCATGATATAGCACAGTATAGAGGCGCCGCACACCCACTATGCTTCACAGACGAAATAATGGGTCATCAAATCCCCGAGGGTTTCAAACTCGTAAACATCGAATCATATGATGGCACAACAGATCCTGCGGTATGGATCGAGGATTACCTCCTTCATATTCATATGGCCCGCGGCGACGGTTTCCATGCCATCAAATACCTCCCACTCAAGCTTAAAGGACCAGCTCGGCATTGGCTTAACAGCTTGCCAACAGGATCAATCAGTTGTTGGGAGGTCCTGGAAGCCGCATTCCTTGACAATTTCCAGGGAACTTATGTGCGACCCCCAGACGCCGATGACCTAAGCCACGTAATTCAGCAGCCATATGAATCGGCCAGGCAATTCTGGACACGGTTCCTAACAAAGAAAAATCAAATAGTCAACTGTCTGGATGCAGAGGCCCTAGCAGCCTTCAAGCACAATATCCGTGACGAGTGGCTGGCCCGGCACCTTGGATAGGAAAAGCCGAAATCTATGGCAGCACTCACGACACTCATGACCCGCTTTTGCACGGGAGAAGACAGCTGGCTTGCTAGTAGCAACAATATGACCAAGAACCCTGGTAATTCGGATGCCAGGGACAGTAGCGGCAGGTCGCGTCACAACAAGCAGAAGCGCCGCATTAACGGCGACAATGCTGAGGATACGGCAGTTAATGCTGGATTCAGAGGCTCTAAATTCGGTCAGCGGAAAAATCCATTCAAAAGGAACCCTAGGGGCCCGTCCAGTTTGGACCGAATACTCGACCGCTTGTGCCAGATACATGGCACCCCCGATAAGCTGGCCAATCACACCAACAGGGATTGTTGGGTGTTCAAGCAGGCAGGCAAGTTAAATGCCGAAAATGAAGACAAGGGGCCGCATAGCGACGACGACGAGGAGCCCTGGCCGCCGAACAACAGTGTACAGAAGGGTTTTCCCCCACAAGTGCGGACGGTGAACATGATATACGCAACCCACGTCCCCAAAGGGGAGCGGAAGCGCGCGTTAAGGGATGTATACGCGGTAGAGCCAGTCGCCCCAAAGTTCAACCCATGGTCCTCCTGCCCGATCACCTATGATCGAAGGGACCATCCCACTAGCATCCGTCATGGCGGATTCGCCACATTGGTTCTAGACCCAATCATTGACGGATTTCATCTCACTAGAGTCCTTATGGACGGCGGCAGCAGCCTGAACCTGCTTTACCAGGATACAGTGCGGAAAATGGGCATAGATCCCTCGAGGATTAAGCCCACCAAAACGACCTTTAAAGGCGTAATACCAGGTGTAGAGGCCAACTGTACAGGCTCAGTCACACTTGAAGTGGTCTTCGGATCCCCGGATGATTTCCGAAGCGAGGAGTTAATCCTCAGTGGCTATCACGCACTGCTCGGGCGAACCGCATTCGCTAAGTTCAATGCGGTACCGCACTACACATACCTTAAGCTCAAGATGCCAGGCCCTCAAGGAGTAATTACGGTCAATGGAAACACCGAACGCTCCCTCCGAACGGAGGAGCACACGGCGGCCCTTGCAGCGGAAGTACAAAACAGCCTCTCCAGGCAGTTCTCCAGTCCGGCCATTAAACGGCCGGACACCATCAAGTGCGCCCGGAGTAACCTACAACAAGACCGCCTGGCACGTTCCGAGCAGGCGTAGCAATGCGGCCCCAACCCCAGCCCTCGCAACAATGCGACATCAGTGCTTCGCGTACATAACTACGCTCTAAAAATACCATGGGTACAGGGGGAGGGGCACCATCACGGCATGCCCGAAACGCGGCTTGAACCGCACAAGGGGCTACCGATTTTTTAATTTTCTCTTACTTTCAGGACTCCATTCTTCGGAAGGCCTGTTCGGCAGTTCAATCTCCGCACAAACGATGCAAGAACCAGGGAGGCAGACAAGCCATGCCGCATTACGGAACTCACAGGTGGTCTCTATCACGAGCAGTATACCTGTTTCGCATACTAGTCCGCAACTTGCCCCTGGAGCAGACATGTTAAATAGTCCAGCCTTTTGTTTATCACATTATATGTATTGTTCTGCTCTGATCGCAGCTATTTTTAATAAACTATGCATAGCTTTTGTCTATTTTTGCATTACCTTTTTTTATAAATATATGTTCCTTAACGACATGTTGCTCCCGTACAATTTGGTACGGCCAAAATACGCCAGGGGCTTCAGTACCCCTCAATATGGTGTGAGAAGTCCGAACACTTTCACAAGTGCGGCACCCCGAACTCATAGCATTATATGCATCGGCTCCGAATCATGTCTTGGGTCAATAGTTGGGTTTGCCTGGCTCCTATGTTTTGGTGCCTTACGTTCCGCTATATCGGCTAAGGTAGCACTAGGAGAACTACTGCGATTGTGCCCCAGTTGAGCTGGGTCGAGCACCTCAGTGGAGAAAGCTAAAACTGACTGTCATGATGAAGCAAGAGCTGGTCGCTGTTCGAGAGGTTTTTTCAAGTCCCTAAAGACTTATGTCGCTTAGGGCGAGGAGTCGGCTCTGTCCGGCCAAGGCGTGGATAGCGCCCCGAACCCGGTCTTCCGAATACCAGGGCTTCGCCGAAATTTAAAATTATAGAATTCTATGGCTAAGTGAGAGTGTTCACGCGTTATAGTCCGATTGCCTTGTTCGTTGGGCTGAGCGCCTCCCTCGAAGGACCCAAACATGGGGAAAAGAGCGCTCAGGTTTATCCCCGAACACCCCAGCACTAGCGGCATGGGGTCAGAAGCCGACGACTCGCCATCTCTCGGAATTGATAAATAGCCGCACAGAAGGTAATATTTTAAATTCAAACAACATTTCTCAGCGCATATGAACAAGTTTTCAGCGCACAGGACAAAAACGAGCAAGTTTTACTCGAAAATTACATCCCTAGAACATTCATCCGCCACAAGGCGGGCACCCTTCAGAACATCCTTATAGTAATTTTCGGGCTTGCGATGCTCTTTCCCCGACGGTGGCCCGTCCTTCACAAGCTTCTCAGCATCCAGCCTGCCCCAGTGCACCTTAGCACGGGCAAAGGCCCTACGGGCACCTTCAATGCAGGCAGAGCGCTTGATGACTTCGAGCCTTGGATAGGTCTCCACCAGCCGCCGCACCAGCCCGAAATAGCTCCCAGGCAGAGCCTCTCCAGGCCACAGCCGAACTAGGAGGCCCTTCATGGCCTGTTCGGCCGCCTTGTGGAGCTCGACCAGTTGCTTCAGCTGGTCGCTCAGGGGCACGGGGTGTCCGGCCTCAGCGTACTGAGACCAGAACACCTTTTCTGACGAGCTACCCTCCGTGGCTCGATAGAAGGCGGCGGCATCGGATACACTCCGGGGAAGATCTGCAAACGCTCCTGGAGAGCTCCGGATTCGGGTAAGTATCAAGTAACTCACGTTTATGTGTTTACTTTGCATAAAGAATGCCTTACCCGCCGCTATCTTCTTCACCTCATCCAACTCCTGGAGGGTCTTCTGGGATTCGGTCTTGGCAGACTTGGCATTTTCAATAGCCGCAGCGAGCTCGGACGCTCGCGTCTTCGAGTCAAGCTCCAAACTCTCATGTTTCCTCATGAGAACCTGGAGCTCTTGCCGCACCTTGCCAACCTCGGCCTCATACTTCTCCCGCTCGGTGCGCTCCGCGGCCGCACTCTTCTCGGCCTCGAGCAGCGCTTGCTTAAGGGTCGCCACCTCAGACGTGGCCCCTACAATAGCCATATTAATCCTGTCATTTTTTGCAATTGCGCCTTTTTATACATATTCAAACAAGGTATTTCTTACCTTCCTTCTCCTCGAGCTGCTTCCTGGCATGCCCAAGCTCTTGCTCGGACTTCTCGAGGCTCTGCTTCAGCGTGTCCACTTCCGCAGTCAGTACGGCAGACGCCAGCAGAGAAGCCTGCATACGCATATCGACTCCTTTTGTTAGACTCCTGCGAATTCTTTGATCCTCTATTCGGCTTTTCTTCCCGAACGCCCAACATAGCATCAGGGGCTACTGTCTATGCGGTAATATTATTTACACATTATTTACTTACCTCAAGCCTGTCAAAAGGCTAATACAAGCTTCAGTCAGTCCGCTCTTGGTGGACTGAACCTTCTGGACCACCGCACTCATAATAGTGCGGTGCCCCTCGTCGATGGAGGCGCCTTCGAGCACCTCCAACAGATTGTCCGGCGCCCCCGGTTGGACAGGGGTCACCGGCACGGTAGGCTTGCTCCTCTTGGAAGGAGGTCGCCCGCCGGACTCTGGAACCTTTGAAGGTTCTGGAGCAGTGTCCGGCCTGGAGCCGGACTTGGAGCCCTGGGGGGTTTCATCCCCTTTACTCCTGGAGTCTGGGAGGTCGCCTTGCGGTGCCTCCAGGACCACCTCCTCCCTGCTTGGAACCTGTTGGGACAACACCTCAGTGTCGTCCGTAGGGCGGGGGGAGGAAGCCGTCGGAAGCGAGTTCACATCCGACGAGTCCAGTGAGCCGCTTGACGATGCGTCGAGCCGGTCTTTGGGTGGACTGCATAAACATATTCAACATGAAGGAAAGCTGTGCAATAGACGAATACTATGAATTACTCTGGTATTCGGATACTTACGATTTCGCCAGGGGCTTGGCCCTGGGCTGCCACTCCTCTCCGCCGTCGTAGATGTCGGTGGAGCAGTCCGGAGGAAGGGTTTTTCCCTTCTTGGACCCTCCGGCCTCCCCAGAGAGGGCGGCCTTCCTTTTCTTCTCTCCTCCCGCAGGAGGGGGAGAGGTTTCTTCTTCTTCCTCCTTGTTTTCACGAGAGGAATGTGCTTCGGAACCGCCGGATGATGAATCCGACACCTCCTGGCGCCAGGCACTCTTTTGAGTCCCCGTGGCCCTTTTCGCGGCCTTCTTCTCCGGCACCACATAGGGTGCCGGAACCAGCAGCTTCGCTAAGCGAGTGTCCGCTGGGCCTTCGGGCAAAGGAGCCGGACAGTTGATCTGTCCGGATCTCACCTGCCAATCCTGTCAAAGGTAAGGGAGCTTAGATCCCGCATGGAGTCAAACTATGAAAAACTGATACCCTGTAAAAGGAAAAAACAGCTTACCTCGAGAGCGTGACGCTGCGCACTAAATCCGCGATCCTCGGTAGCGGATGCGGGGGCCTCGGCACCCTTGAAAAGAACCCTCCAGGCATCTTCGTACGTCGTGTCGAAGAGCCTGTTCAGAGTTCGGTGCTGCGCCGGGTCGAACTCCCACAGGTTGAAAGCCCGTTGTTGACACGGGAGGATCAGGCGGATGAGCATAACCTGGACTACGTTGACAAGTATGAGCTTCTTGTCCACCAGGGTTTGGATGCATGTTTGGAGTCCGGTCAGCTCTCCTTTTTTACCCCATGATAGGCCTGTCTCCTTCCAGGAGGTGAGCCGCGTAGGGGGTCCGGATCGAAACTCGGGGGCTGCGACCCATGCGGGGTCGCACAACTCGGTGATATAAAACCACCATGATTGCCACCCCTTCAGGGTCTCCACAAAAGAGCCCTCGAGCCATAGGACGTTGGCCATCTTGCCCACCATGGCACCTCCACACTCCGCCTGGTTGCCGCGCACCACCTTCGGCTTGACGTTGAAAGTCTTGAGCCATAAGCCGAAATGGAAGCAGATGCGGAGGAAAGCCTCGCACACGACGATAAACGCCGAGATGTTGAGGACGAAGTTTGGGGCCAGATCATGGAAATCCAGGCCATAGTAGAACATGAGCCCTCGGACAAATGGGTGGAGAGGGAAGCCCAGTCCGCGGAGGAAATGGGGGAGGAACACCACCCTCTCATGGGGCCTAGGGGTGGGGATGAGCTGCCCCTTTTCGGGAAGCCGGTGCCCAATGTCGTTAGACAGGTATCCGGCCTTCCTCAGCTTTTTGATGTGTCCCTCCGTGACGGAGGAGACCATCCACTTGCCTCCCGCTCCGGACATGACTGGAGAAGGTTGAGGTGGGAGTGCGGACTTGGGCACTGGAGCTCGAGTGCGCAAGGATGGATAGGCAAAGGAGGAAGAAGGCGTAGGTGAAAAGGTGGATCCTTATCCCCTTATATGGGTGGACACAACTACGTGTCCCCACCAGCCTGGTAAAACTCGCTTATCTCCAAAGCGCCGTAATCAATGGCGCGGTTGGGTTACCCACACCCGTATTGATGAGAATCCCAGGATAAGGGGACACGATCTCTGCTTTGACAAGACGTGCCAAGGAAACCGCCTCGCATGACGCGCTGAGGTGGGATAATGAAACGACTTGGATAAAGGCTTGGTCGTGGTGTGTCACACTACGGAATACGTCAGCAGATTAGATTTGTGTAAATATTATTCTCTCTATGGCAATATGTGGAAAACTTATTTTGCAGAGCCGGACACTATCTTTGTGTTCAAAATCTTCTATGAAGTACTTGGAGGAGGAACCCGCCTTGCAATGCCGAAGACAATCTGCGCGCCGGACTCGTCGTCATTGAAGCCTGGTTCAGGGGCTACTGAGGGAGTCCTGTATTAGGGGGTGTTCGGATAGCCGGACTATACCTTCAGCCGGACTCCTGGACTATGAAGATACAAGATTGAAGACTTCGTCCCGTGTCCGGAAGGGACTTTCCTTGGCATGGAAGGCAAGCTTGGCGCTACGGATATTTAGATCTCCTACCATTGTAACCGACTCTATGTAACCCTAACCCTATTAGGTGTCTATATAAACCGGAGGGTTTTAGTCCGTAGGACAACATACACATCAACAATCATACCATAGGCTAGCTTCTAGGGTTTGGCCTCTCCGATCTCGTGGTAGATCTACTCTTGTACTACCCATATCATCAATATTAATCAAGCAGGACGTAGGGTTTTACCTCCATCGAGAGGGCCCGAACCTGGGTAAAACTTCGTGTCCCTTGCCTCCTGTTACCATCCGGCCTAGACGCATAGTTCGGGACCCCCTACCCGAGATCCGCCGGTTTTGACACCGACAACGGCTGTAGCATTATAAGATGATCCCTTAACTAAATTTCAAGGTAAAAGTGTTCTCCCTAAGTATGCACTGTTGCTACAGTTCGTCGTGTTGACACACCATGTGATGATTGGGTGTGATAGACTCTGTGTTCACATACAACGGGTGCAAGACACTTTTACAGATGTGGAATACTTGGGTTAAACTTGACGAGCCTAGCATGTACAGACATGGCCTCAGAACACTGGAGACCGAAAGGTCGAACGTGAATCATATAGTAGATATTATCGACATAGAGATATTCACCATTGATGACTACCCCATCTCACGTGATGATCGGACATGGGTTAGTTGATTTGGATCACGTATCATTTAGATGACTTGAGGGATGTCTATCTAAGTGGGAGTTCTTATGTAATTTGATTAATTGAACTTAATTTATAATGAACTTAGTCGTGATAGTATTTGCATGTCTATGTTGTAGATTAATGGCCCATGCTACCGTTCCCCTGAATTTTAATGCGTTCCTAGAGAAAGCTAAGTTGAAAGATGATGGTAGAAACTACATGGACTGGGTCCGTAACTTGAGGATTATCATCATTGCTGCACAAAAGAATTATGTCCTTGATGCACCGCTAGGTGAAAGGCCTGCTGCAGGAGCAGATGCTGATGTTTTGAATGTCTGGCAAGCTCGATCTGATGACTACTCAATAGTTCAGTGTGCCATGCTTTACGACTTAGAATCGGGACTTCAAAGATGTTTTGGACGTCATGGAGCATATGAGATGTTCTAGGAGTTGAAGTTAATATTTCAAGCAAATGCACGAGTTGAGAGATATGAAGTCTCTGAAAGGATCGAGAAGAGGTGTCTAGAGGGGGTGATTAGACCCTGAACAAGGAAAAGTAGCAGTTTTTAATTTCTTTGAGTTAAGATGGAGTTTTAGCACAAGTTTAAACATTCACAATACATTTAAAGCAAGCACGACAAGAGTATATGAGTAGCGGAAAGTAAAGCATGCAAGTTGCAAGAAAGAAAGGGATGGGATTGGAGTGTGCAAACGCAATTGGAGAAATAAAGATTTTTGGCATGGTTCCGATAGGTGGTGCTATCGTACATCCACGTTGATGGAGACTTCAACCCACAACGGGTAATGTAGGAACATGCGGTACGCTACGCTAGCGCCAAATAAAATTTTCTACCGCGCACCCAAGATCATGCTGCTGGAACTAGATCACGGGATCAGGTTTACCACTAGACGCGCAGTGACCGCAGTGGAAGTAGAGTTGGTGATGCGTGTAGCCGATCTCCCGGGCCGTCTCCTCGCATTGCCGATCTCCCGCGAACAGCGAAGACCTGTGAACGGTGATCTCCTGCGAACGGCACCTCGCGGTTCCCTCAAACGGTTCGTCCAAGCACCGCATATGCGATGCCTCCAAGGTATCCACACGTACGGGGAGCAGCGTCGAGCGGCGGACTGCTAGGTCCGGTCGCGCGGCATGGGCGTGGGGAGTGGCGGTGGCTAACCCGGGTTCCCTATCGATCAACCCTAAGTGGTGTGCCCACTCCCCTTTATATAGACCTCTGAGATGGGCTCAACACTTGAGCCCACTAGGAGTCCACATCCATTTTCCACTCGGATCCAATCTGAATGGGCTGCAACCCCTTAAGTGTTCAACCCTATAGGTTCACGTACACATGGACACGACCAGAGTCGATAGTTGGTAGCGGCTCCTAGCAGAACGTGCCAACTCCCATGTGGGCGTAAAGTCGTTTGACGAACCTCAACAATGTGGCATATGCAACATTCCTTTTGCCTCACGATATTTGTTGTCGAGCTCAAGGCGAGTACTTGTCACCCTTGTGATAGCTCGACCTCTCTTCTCGAAACCACGATACAGATTCCCGAACTGGGTTAAGACTTAACCCAAGTCGCATGGCCATGCTTTCCGAATCTGATCACTCGAGAGGGCCCAGAGAATATCTCCCACGACTCACCCGAAAGCTACCTTTATAACTACCCAGTTACAGAGTAGCGTTTGATAGACCCTAAGTGAGTCGATCCTCATCCCGGGAACATGCGAGGACCTCAGGTCTAGGACATGGCATAGACATTGCACTTGAGACTAACACATGACTATATCTCGCTGCGTCTCAAAGTGGGTCTGTCCGGCTCGGTGATCTCCATCCCCGAGCCCATACTATCGGTTTAGCATCTCCATGCACATGACTTGTGAAACATAGTCATCAACCGAGTCGTATACTAGTCAAGGATATGTGTCCGCACAACCTTATCAACTAGGGACCATTAGAACAATCATCATACAATACATAGTTCCACAAACAAGTCACATACTTATTGATACATATCATTGATGATGTTCGAGGACAATGCAAAGGACTCATGAATACATATGGAAATGTCATCATCACATGATTGCCTCTAGGGCATATCTCCAACAGTCTCCCACTTGTACTAGAGTCAATCATTTAGGCATCGTATGCGCATGGAGCTCATGTGCGCTTCATGCTTCGGCCGTGGGAGAGGCTTTGTCAATGGATCGGCAACATTTGCATCTGTGTGTACCTTGCATATGTTTACATCACCTCTTTCGACAATATCGCGAATAAGGTTAAAACGCCTGAGTATGTGCTGGGTTTTATGATGGTTTCATGGTTCCTTGACATGCGCAATGGCACCACTATTATCACAATAGAGGTCCAATGGCTTAGGCGCGCCCTCAACCACACCAAAACCAGAAATGAAATTCTTCACCCAAACACCCTCTTTTGCAGTTGCGACAGCCGCAATGTACTCAACCTCTGTTGTAGAATCAGCTACAGTATCTTGCTTGGAGCTCCTCCAACTCATTGCTCCTCCGTTCAGAATGAACACAAACCCAGATTGCAATCGACTATCATCCCTATCTGTTTGGAAACTAGCATCGATGTAACTCTTTACAACGAGCTCATCCTCACCTCCATAAACCAGGAACATATCCTTAGTCCTTCTCAAGTACTTAAGGATATTCTTAACCGCTGTCCAATGACTCTCACCTGGATCAGCCTCGTATCTGCCCACCACGCTAAGAGCAAAACTGACATCGGGACGAGTACATACCATAGCATACATGATGGACCCAACAGCCGAAGCATACGGAATCCCATCCATGCGTCTTTGCTCATCAGGAGTCATAGGACTCTGAGTCTTGCTAAGACTAATGCCATGTGACATGGGCAAGAAACCTTTCTTGGCATCTTGCATGTTGAACCACTTCAACACCTTGTCAATATATGCACTCTGGCTTAATCCAATAAGCCTTCTCGGTCTATCTCTATAGATCTTGATTCCCAAAATGTAAGCTGCTTCTCCCAAGTTCTTCATAGAAAAACTATTTTTCAATGAGTCCTTGACAGATTCAAACATTTGAACATCATTTCCAATCAATAATATGTCATCCACATATAAGATCAGAAATGCAACTGAGCTCCCACTGACCTTCTTGAATACACAATGATCACAATCATTCTTGATGAAGCCAAACTCTTTGACGGCTTCATTAAAATGAATGTTCCAATTCCGAGATGCTTGCCTTAATCCATAAATGGATCTCTGAAGCTTGCATACCATGCTAGACTTCTTTGGATCGACAAAACCCTCGGGTTGTGTCATATACACATCCTCGGTTAAATTTCCATTAAGGAAAGCCGTTTTGACATCCATCTACCATATTTCATAGTCGAAATATGCCGCTATAGCAAGAATGATCCGAATTGATTTAGGCATCGCCACCGGTGAGTAAGTCTCATCGTAGTCAACTCCTTGAACTTGTCGATAACCTTTAGAAACAAGTAGAGCCTTATGGACTGTGACATTTCCGTCCATATCAGTTTTCTTCTTAAAGATCCACTTGCACTCAATGGCTCGTACGCCATCTGGCAGATCAACCAAGTTCCAAACTTGATTGTCATCCATGGACTTTAATTTGGATCTCATGGCCTCAAGCCATAACTCGGAATCAGGGCTCTCCATTGCTTCCGCATACGTAGTCGGCTCGTTATTCTCCAAGAACAACACAATGCAGCCATGCAAATTGCGTAACCTTTCCGACCTCTGTGGAACCAGCGTCGGCTCCACCACGGGTTCCCTGACTAATTCCTTTGTGATAGAATCACCTACCGGAACGTCCCCGTGTGGTTCTCAAATTTCTTCGAGTCGGACCGTCCTCCCACTAGCCTTCCGATTAAGAAACTCTTTCTCAAGGAAAACTCCATGTCGAGCGACAAACACTTTGCCCTCCTCACGGTTGTAGAAGTAATACCCCAAGGTTTCCCTTGGATATCCCACGAATATGCACTTGTCCGACTGGAGTCGTTTGACATATGCTTCACATCCCCAAATTTTTAGAAAAGACAAACTGTGACTCTTCACAGTCCATATCTCGTATGGTGTCTTATCTACAGACTTAGATGGTACCCTGTTTAGTGTGAAAGCTGCAGTTTCTAGAGCGTATCCCCAAAATGACAAGGGTAAATCTGTCTGACTCATCATTGATCGGACCATGTCCAACAGAGTCCGATTCCTCCGTTCTGACACGCCATTTCTCTGTGGCGTACCCGGGGGAGTCAGCTGTGGAACTATTCCACGACTCTTAAGATGATCATCAAACTCCTGGCTCATATACTCACCGCCATGATCAGATCGTAGAAGTTTGATTTTCTTGCCGAGTTGATTTTCCACTTCGTTCTGAAACTCCTTGAACTTTTCAAAAGTTTCCACCTTGTGCCTCATCAAGTAGACATATCCATATCTACTCAAGTCGTCAGTAAAAGTCACGAAGTATTGGAAACCACCTCTGGCTGTCGTGCTCATTGGTCCACATACATCACGATGTATAAGTTCCAACAGCTCGGACGCCCTCTCGCAACTCTTTGCAAAAGGAGTCTTAGTCATCTTGCCGAGTAGGCAAGACTCACATGTCTCAAATGATTCAAAATCAAATGAAGTTAGGATTCCATCATCATGGAGCTTCTTCATGCGCTTTTGACTAATGTGTCCTAGTCGACAATGCCAAATGTAAGTCAGATTTATCTCATTAGGCTTATGCCTCTTGACATCTATGTTATAGATTGATTCACCTTCAAGATCTAGGATAAATAACCCATTCACAACGGGTGCAAAGCCATGAAACATATTATTCAAGTAAATTGAACAACCATTGTTCTTAATACTGAATTCATAACCTTGTCTCATCAAACATGAGGCAGAAATAATGTTTTGACTCAAAGCAGGAACATAATAACAATTATCAAGTTCCATTACAAATCCTGAAGGTAAATTAAGTTGCATAGTGCCGACGGCCAATGCAGCAACTCTTGCTTTATTCTCGATGCGAATGTCAACTTCTCCTCTTGCGACATTCCTAGTTCTGCTTAGCCCCTGCATCGAGTTGCATATGTGAACAACCGATCCGGTATCATATACCCAAGAGCTACTAGAAACATCAGCAAGATAAATGTCCATAACATATACAACAAGTGTACCTGAAGAAGTCATACTTCCAGTCTTTTTGCCCTTCTCGGCAAGCCACTTGTTGCAGTTCCTTTTCCAGTGTCCGGGTTCCTTGCAATGAAAGCAAATACTCCCCGAAGCCGTCCCTGACTTAGGCGCAACGGCTGCAGTTGGAGTTGCCTCCTTCTCTTTGCCCTTTGCCTTAGCCTTTTTCTTGGACCAGCTCTTCTTGAACTTAGCCGAGTTCTGCACCATCAACACTTGACGATGTGTACCTTTCTTGATATCATGCTCTGCCACTTTGAGCATCCCATGCAATTCAGTGAGCTTCTTTCTCATCCCATGCATATGGTAGTTCGAGATGAACGGCCCATAGCTATCCGGAAGAGAACCCAGAATTGTATCTGTGGACAACTCATCCCCAAGTGGGAAGCCCAGCCTATCCAGAGCTTGCATGTACCCAATCATCTTGATCACATGCGGGCTCAGTGGATCACCCTCTTTCAGCTTACAACCCATCAAGGATCGCCAGACGTTGAACCTTTCGGTCCTAGCCTGCATTTGAAACATGCTCTTAAGGTTCTCGATCATATCAAAAGCCTCAATATTTTCGAATTGCTGCTGCAGATCGGGCTTCATAGAAGCCAGCATGAGACAGCTGATCTTGTTTGATTCATCAACAAGTTTCTGGTAGGCATTTCTGGCTGTGGCATTAGCATTATCGGCAGGTTCCTCTAGAAGCGGATTCTCTACAACTTGTTCCTTTTTCTCATGCCTAAGAACAATTCTCAGGTTTCTATACCAGGTGGTAAAGTTTGTTCCATTCAATTTATCTTTTTCCAAGATTGATTTCAACACAAAAAGGGATAACTTGAGCAGGTGGTGCCATTAATCTACAACAGAAATATGCAAAACACTAAGACATGTATTCATGAAGGGTAATTCATATTAAATATTTTAATAAGATCATTACTCCCACTAAAATCAACATCCCTCGGTTGATACTTAGTGATTCAAGATCCAAGATCAACATGTCAACTAGTGAGCTTTTGCATCACCGCTAGAGGACAAGATCACTCAGTAAGCAACTCTTGCTAATCGTATCTCCATACGACTCTTGTTGTTGGGGACATCTCATGCCTCGCCAACTCCTATGCCTTGTAGCCCAAAACTATTTTGATAGCCACGACAAGTCAACCAATGCTTCGCTTGTAAGTGTCCGACACAAACCCATCACTTCAAGGAGATCTAGTGGCACCCTAATTGTATAGGACCGCCACAAAATATACTTGACATGTGAAGGTGCAGCAATTGGAGAGGCATTTGTACTTGACATTATTTGAGGGATCACCCTACTTAAAACATCTACCATGCAAAAAGAAGGGTGCATAAAAGGGATAAACTTTCACAGGCAGTTTATGTATGTGTGATATGGTATAGCCCCTTTTCACAGCGCGTGGTGATCTCCATCTCCACGTGCGCGGTCTGCCCATGCATGATTGTCCTCATGGTGATCTCCATCTCCACGCCATGGTGTCAACCGCCAAGTGTTACGTAAGGTACTATGCTATTAAAAACTAATAGCTACTGAAAGAAATTACATTACATGGCTTCTCATGTTGACACGCAGGTCATTAATATAATAATGGGACAACCATATGGCTCCTGCCGGTTGGCGCATTCATGACACGCAGGTCATGAAACAATAATATACAAGCAACATACATGGGCTATACCAAATCACAGTCATTCCCTGCAAAAACGAGTCAGATGTTCTACCGCCGAAGATAAAACCTCCTGAAACTCTATCTTCCAAGCGGATTTTGGCCTAGCCAAAAGTGCTGAAATCATAGGATTTCACCGCTAATCCAACTTTTCGTTAGCTTCAGTTTGACAGGTCGTGGAGCAAAATCGGAGTTCGTATGCAAAAGTTACATCCGTTTTACCCAGACCGCTCCAACAGATTTCAGCACCGTGGAAATCACATTTCCAAGGTGTTGATCTATGTTTCGATTCGACCAATCTCATTGATCTTAACGTGCTGCATTCGGATTTACGTTCCACTGTCTACCCCGATGGAGGAAACCGACCGGTAGGGGTAAGTCGTGTCACGACCTCTGCGTCACGATCACGGAAACAAGATCACGAAACCAATCTTCAACACTGACATGCGCAACCGATCTCATCGACCCGCACCTGAACCGATCTACATATCTCATATGCATATCATCGAATCTATCACCACACAGCGGAGGCTCTGATACCACTGTTGGAACACGCGGTATGCTACGCTAGCACCAAATAAAATTTTCTATCGCGCACCCAAGATCATGCTGCTGGAAATATTTCACGGGATCGGGTTTACCACTAGACGCGCAGTCACCACAGCGGAAGTAGAGTTGGTGATGTGTGTAGCCGATCTCCCGGGCCGTCTCCTCGCGTTGCTGATCTCCAGCGAACAGCGAAGACCCGTGAACGGTGATCTCCCGCGAATGGCACCTCGTGGTTCCCTCGAACGGTTCGTCCAAGCACCGCAGATGCGATGCCTCCAAGGTATCCACACGTACGGGGAGCAGCGTCGAGCGGCGGACTGCTAGGTCCGGTCGCGCGGCATGGGCGTGGGGAGTGGCGGTGGCTAACCCGGGTTCCCTATCGATCAACCCTAAGTGGTGTGCCCACTCCCCTTCATATAGACCTCCGAGATGGGCTCAACACTTGAGCCCACTAGGAGTCCACATCCATTTTCCACTCGGATCCAATCTGAATGGGCTGCAACCCCTTACGTGTGCGACCCTATAGGTTCACGTACACATGGACACGACCAGAGTTGATAGTTGGTAGCGACTCCTAGAAGAACGTGCCAACTCCCATGTGGGCGTAAAGTCGTTTGACGAACCTCAACAATGTGGCATATGCAACATTCCTTTTGCCTCACGATATTTGTTGTCGAGCTCAAGGCGAGTACTTGTCACCCTTGTGATAGCTCGACCTCTCTTCTCGAAACCACGATACAGATTCCCGAACTGGGTTAAGACTTAACCCAAGTCGCACGGCCATGCTTTCCGAATCTGATCACTCGAGAGGGCCGAGAGAATATCTCTCCAAATAGGAGGGGCAAATCTCATCTTGGTCAACCATGTCTCGCGGCATGTCTCACGACTCACCCGAAAGCTACCTTTATAACTATCCAGTTACGGAGTAGCGTTTGATAGACCCTAAGTGAGTCGATCCTCATCCCGGGAACATGCGAGGACCTCAGGTCTAGGACATGGCATAGACATTGCACTTGAGACTAACACATGACTATATCTCGCTGCGTCTCAAAGTGGGTCTGTCCGGCTCGGTGATCTCCATCCCCGAGCCCATACTATCGATTTAGCATCTCCATGCACATGACTTGTGAAACATAGTCATCAACCGAGTCGTATACTAGTCAAGGATATGTGTCCGCACAACCTTATCAACTAGGGACCATTAGAACAATCATCATACAATACATAGTTCCACAAACAAGTCACATACTTATTGATACATATCATTGATGATGTTCGAGGACAATACAGAGGACTCATGAATACATATGGAAATTTCATCATCACATGATTGCCTCTAGGGCATATCTCCAACAGGTAACGGTTGCGTGAGTCCACGGAGGACTCCACCCACGAAGGGTCCACGAAGAAGCAACCTTGTCTATCACACCATGGCCATCGCCCACGAAGGACTTGCCTCACTTGGGTAGATCTTCATGAAGTAGGCGATCTCCTTGCCCTTAAAAACTCCTTGGTTCAACTCCAAAATCTTGACGGAGGCTCCCAAGTGACACCTAACCAATCTAGCTAGGAGACACCACTCTCCAAAAGGTAATAGATGGTGTGTTAATGATGAACTCCTTGCTCTTGTGCTTCAAATGATAGTCTCCCCAGCACTCAACTCTCTCTCACAAATTTGGATTTGGTGGAAAGATGATTTGAGTGGAAAGCAACTTGGGGAAGGCTAGAGATCAAGATTCTTGTGGTTGGATTGAAATGTCTTGGTCTCAACACATGAGTATGTGGTTCTCTCTCAAAAAATGAGTACTGGAAGTGTAGGCACGTTCTGATGGCTCTCTCCATGAATAGAGGATGGGTGGAGGGGTATATATATAGCCTCCACACAAAATCTAGCCGTTACACACAATTCACCAAATTTGGTGGCACCGAATCGAGAAACTCGATCAGACCGATCTGGTTCAAAATGTGAACGTTAGAGTTTTTGGTGGGACCGATATGATCAACTCGGTGGGACCGATGTGCTAGGGTTAGGGTAAAACCTCAACTCGGTTCGACCAATTACACAAACTTGGTGAGACCGATTTTGGTAATAAGCAAAACAGAGAGTTGGTCAAGCAAACTCGGTGGGACCGATTGTATATCTCGGTGAGACCGAGATGATTGCAACAAGCAACAGAGAGTTTGCAAGCCCATCTCGGTGAGACCGAGATCCCATCGGTGAGACCAGATTGATTAGGGTTTCTGGCGGTGGCTATGTCAAGTGAACTCGGTGGCGCCGGATAGATCAAACCGGTGGGGCCGAGTTTGACTTTAGGTTTGGGACATATGTGGAAATGAGAAAGTGGTTGAGGGCTTTGGAGCATATCACTAAGCACTTTGAGCAAGCAAGCTATTAAGCAACACCTCATCCCCTTTTAATAGTATTGGCTTTCCTATGGACTCAATGTGATCTTGGATCACTAAAATGAAAATGTAGAGTCTTGAACTTTTGCCAATCCTTGTCCTTAGCTTCTTGAAGGGGTTCCACATCCTCTTGTCCATGCCACACCTTTGTTGAACTTTCTGAAATATACTAGATAAAAGTATTAGTCCAACAAGAGATATGTTGACATTAATTATCAAAATCACCCATGGAGCACTTGTGCTTTAAATCTCCCCCCTTTTGGTAATTGATGACAACATACATCAAAGCTTTAGATAAACATATGAAGAATAACAAGTAAAGCTTTGGAAAGACATGTAACATGCATAGGCTGTTGGGAGCGTAGTATTTCAAAAAAATTCCTACGATCATGCAAGATCTATCTAGGAGATGCATAGCAATGAGAGGGAAGAGTGTGTCTACGTACCCTCGTAGACCGAAAGCGGAAGCGGTAAGTAACGCGGTTGATGTAGTCGAACGTCTCTGCGATCCAACCGATCAAGTACTGAACGCATGACACCTCCGCAAACTGCACACATTCAGCTTGGTGATGTCCCTCGAACTCTAGATCTAGCTGAGGCCGAGGGAGAGTTTCGTCAGCACGATCGCGTGTTGACGGTGATGATGAAGTTACCGATGTAGGGCTTCGCCTAAGCACTACGACAATATGACCGAGGTGGGAATCTGTGGAGGGGGGCACCACACACGGCTAAGAGATCAACTTGTATGTCCATGGGGTGCCCCCTCCCCCGTATATAAAGGAGTGGAGGAGGGGAGGGCTGGCCTCCTATGGCGCGCCCTAAGGGGGGATTCCTACTCCTAGTAGGAGTAGGTTTCCCCCCCTTCCCTAGTTGGAGTAGGAGAAGAAGGAAGAGGGGAGAGAGAGAAGGAAAGGGGGGCCGACCCCCCTCCCAATTCGGACTGGGCTTGGGGGGCGCACGCCTCCCACTTGGCTGCCTCCTCCTCTCTCCCACCATGGCCCATTAAGGCCCATTTACTCCCTGGGGGGGTCCGGTAACCCCTAGTACTCCGGAAAATGCCCGAACTTATCCGAAACCTTTTCGGTGTCCAAACATAGCCTTCCAATATATCAATCTTTATGTCTCGACCATTTCGAGACTCCTCGTCATGTCCATGATCACATCCGGGACTCCGAACTATCTTCGGTACATCAAATCACATAACTCATAATACATATCATCATCGAACATTAAAGCGTGCAGACCCTACGGGTCAGAGAACTATGTAGACATGACCGAGACTCATCTCCGGTCAATAACCAATAGCGGAACCTGGATGCTCATATTGGTTCCTACATATTCTACAAAGATCTTTATCGGTCAAACCGCATAACAACATATGTTTGTTCCCTTTGTCATCGGTATGTTACTGTTGGGGAACACAATATTTCAAAAAAATTCCTACGATCACGCAAGATCTATCTAGGAGATGCATAGAAACAAGAGGGGGAGAGTATGTCTATGTACCCTCGTAGACCGAAAGCGGAAGCGTTATGAAACGCAGTTGATGTAGTCGAACGTCTTCGCGATCCAACCGATCAAGTACCGAACGCACGACACCTCCGCGATCTGCACACCTTCAGCTGGGTGACGTCCCACGTACTCTTGATCCGGTTGAGGCCGAGGGAGAGTTCCGTCAGCATGACGGCGTGATGACAGTGATGATGAAGTTACTGACGTAGGGCTTCGCCTAAGCACTACAACGATATGACCGAGGTGCAATTCTGTGGAGGGGGGCACCGCACACGGCTAAACAATCAACTTGTGTGTCTATGGGGTGCCCCCTCCCCCGTATATAAAGGAGTGGAGGAGGGAAGGGCCGGCCCTCATAGGGCGCGCCCAAGGGGGGAGTCCTACTCCCAGCAGGAGTAGGTTTCCCCCTTCCTAGTAGGAGTAGGAGAAGAAGGAAGAGCGAGAGAGAGGGAAGGAAAGGGGGGCCCGACCCCACCCAATTCGGATTGGGCTTAGGGGGTGCGCCCTCCACCTGGCCGCCTCCTCCTCTCTCCCACTAAGGCCCAATAAGGCCCATTAACTCCCCAGGGGTTCCGGTAACCCCCCGGTACTCCAGTAAATGCCCGAACTCATCCGGAACCATTTCGATGTCCAAACATAGCCTTACAATATATCGATCTTTATGTCTCGACCATTTCGAGACTCCTCGTCATGTCCGGGATCACATTCGGGACTCTGAACTACCTTCGGTACATCAAAACACATAAACTCATAATACCAATCGTAATTGAACGTTAACCGTGCGGACCCTACGGGTTCGAGAACTATGTAGACATGACCGAGACTCACTTCCGGTCAATAACTAATAGCGGAACCTGGATGCTCATATTGGTTCCTACATATTCTACGAAGATCTTTATCGGTCAAACCGCATAACAACATAAGTTGTTCCCTTTGTCATCGGATGTTACTTGCCCGAGATTCGATCGTCGGTATCTCAATACCTAGTTCAATCTCGTTACTGGAAAGTCTCTTTACTCGTTCTGTAATGCAACATCCCGCAACTAACTCATTACTCACATTGCTTGCAAGGCTTATAGTGATGTGCATTACGGAGAGGGCCCAGAGATGCCTCTCCAACAATCGGAGTGACAAATCCTAATCTCGATCTATGCCAAATCAACAAACACCATCTGAGACACCTGTAGAGCATCTTTATAGTCACCTAGTTACGTTGTGACGTTTGATAGCACACTAAGTGTTCCTCCGGTATTCGGGAGTTGCATAATCTCATAGTCATAGGAACATATATAAGTCATGGAGAAAGCAATAGCAATAAACTAAACGATCATAGTGCTAAGCTAACCGATGGGTCAAGTAAATCACATCATTCTCTAATGATGTGATCCCATTCACCAAATGACAACTCATGTCTATGGTTAGGAAACTTAACCATCTTTGATTAACGAGCTAGTCAAGTAGAGGCATACTAGTGACACTCTATTTGTCTATGTATTCACACATGTACTAAGTTTCCGGTTAATACAATTCTATCATGAATAATAAACATTTATCTTGATATAAGGAAATATAAATAACAACTTTATTATTGCCTCTAGGGCATATTTCCTTCAGTCTCCCACTTGCACTAGAGTCAATAATCTAGATTACATTGTAATGATTCTAACACCCATGGAGTCTTGGTGTTGATCATGTTTTGCTCGTGAGAGAGGCTTAGTCAATGGGTCTGGAACATTTAGATCTGTATGTATCTTGCAAATCTCCATGTCTCCCTCCTTGACTTGATCGCGGATGGAATTGAAGCATCTCTTGATGTGCTTGGTTCTCTTGTAAAATCTGGATTCCTTTGCCAAGGCAATTGCACCAGTATTGTCACAAAAGATTTTCATTGGACCCGATGCAGTAGGTATGACACCTAGATCGGATATGAACTCCTGCATCTAGACTCCTTCATTTGCTGCTTCTGAAGCAGCTATGTACTCCGCTTCACACATAGATCCCGCCACGATGCTCTGTTTGGAACTGCACCAACAGACAACTCCACCATTCAATACAAATACGTACCCGGTTTGTGACTTAGAGCCATCCGGATCAATGTCAAAGCTTGTATCGACGTAACCATTTACGACGAGCTCTTTGTCACCTCCATAAACGAGAAACATATCCTTAGTCCTTTTCAGGTATTTCAGGATATTCTTGACTGTCGTCTAGTGATCCACTCCTGGATTACTTTGGTACCTCCCTACTAAACTAATAACAAGGCACACATCAGGTCTGGTACACATCATTGCATACATGATAGAGCCTATGGCTGAAGCATAGGGAATGACTTTCATTTTCTCTCTATCTTCTGCAGTGGTCGGCATTGAGTATGACTCAACTTCACACCTTGTAACACATGCAAGAACCCTTTCTTTACTTGATCCATTTTGAACTTCTTCAAAATGTTATCAGTGTATGTGCTTTGTCAAAGTCCAATTAAGCATATTGATCTATCTCTATAGATCTTGATGCCCAATAAATAAGCAGCTTCATCGAGGTCTTTCATTGAAAAATTCTTATTCAAGTATCCTTTTATGCTATTCAGAAATTCAGTATCATTTCCGATCAGCAATATGTCATCCACATATAATATCAGAAATGCTACAGAGCTCCCACTCACTTTCTTGTAAATATAGGCTTCTCCAAAAGTTTGTATAAAACCATATGCTTTGATGTAACATCCCAAAATTCTAAATTTTGGAATGTTATATTAAATAAATTATTATGATTGTTTGTTTTATTGTTGTGTGATTGATTGTGTGAAAATGATTGGAAATTGAAAAACTTTTTGAAAGTTGAATGAGAGGGAATAAAAGGACTTCCCCAAAACTTTTCATCTTGCATTTTGATCTCCTTGAGTTCAAATTCATTTCAGTACAAAACCCTAGAGTGAAGATAATATGACTTCTTCCATTTAAAGAAGTGAAAAGGGGTACGAAAATGATTTGAATTCCATTTGAAATATTTCAAATTTAGAAATTTTAAGCAACTCAATGAGTTCATGAGGGAAGATAAAATGACTTCTTCATATTTGAAGAAAGAGAGTTGGGAGTTTCAAAGAAATAAATTGGAAGTCAATTTGAAGTTATTTGAAACTCATTTTCCATTCGAAGTTGTTTGAAATTTCAAATTCAAGTCCTCTTGGGAGTTATTTAGTTTTATATTCAAATTATTTTTTTCCTAAAAATAAATAAATGGAAATAAGGTTAAAATGATTCCCTTCAATAGAAAATTAGGAGAAAATAAATTTGAAATCATTTTGCTATTAAAAAAATGTTTTTATTGATTTTAAATGCAACAGTAGCGCTCTTTGACTTTTAGGAATTTTTATGGAATTTAGTTGAACTTGAAAAATAGTTCATCTTATTGCTGCTATTTTTCTGAGCATTTTGGTATATAATATGCTTATATAGTTTTATTATTATTACTCAGTTTGTTTGTTTTTCTGAATGTTAAAAAAAGAGAAAAACCTTTTATTAAAAAAAACTCTAGCCGGCTAGGCCACCGGCCCAGCTAGCCAGACAAGCGCCAGGAGGCCCGCGCCCAGAGCCGGCCCATGGCCACAGCAAGCTGCGCCAGCATCGCGGCCTACTCCCAGCGCCCGGAGGCCACCGCCTCGCACGCCCGTTGCCTTCCCCTCGCTCGCACGCAGCGCCCGCTGCCAGATGGGCCCACCCAGGTCACCCCCAACCTCCCGCTCGCTTTGCTCGGATAGAGCTTGCGAGCTCACCGCCCGCAACAGCCGCCCGCCTTGCGCCCGGATAACGCATATCCGTAGCCCCGAGCACCCCTCCCCGCGCCTATAAAAGCCCCTCGTCCCCTCTCTCCATTCTGCCACTTCGCATCGTCCCACGTCGCTCACAGCCACCGCCTTCGTCCTTTGGATCTCGCCCACCGGAGCTACCTCGCCGGTCCTCTCCGACGCTCGTAAACGACCTCGACTCTGTCTTCTTCCGTCAACCTACTACCGTACTCGAGACACATCCGTTTGACATGTTTGTTGCCCCTAGGTTTCGCCGGAGACGCTGCCCCGACGACCTGCGTCCTCGCTGGAGCACGGAGTCGCCGTCCCCGCACAACATGACCCTGATGTCCCCGACGCGAGCTGCCTCCACCACCAGACCGCCCACCTCGCGCCCGTCCCGTCCGTCATCTCCCCCGCCGCCGAGGAGCACCGTCGCCACCGCCCGTCCGCCGCCTGACGCCAAAGCCGCCGCCCCCTGTTCATCATCGTCGCTCGCTGTAAGCCGAGTTGCTCGCCCGCCTCGTTCGTTACATTTTTTCGTGTGTTGTTAGTATTAGACCGGTTAACCTTGGTTGTAGTTAAACCGAACGGTTTTTATTTAAACCGAAGCCAGTTTTTCTTGTAGTTAGCCACTGCCTCTGTTTTGCTTATTTAGTGGATGTTCGCCGTTTAGCCTAAGCCGCGAACGCTGCTCAGCCACCCGGAAGCCGCCACATAGCCAGGGACCTGGTCTTGAATAAAACTTTCACAGTCAAGTCCCTAAGTTTTCAGTTTAGCCCCTAAACTTTGAATGGTTGTATCTTTTTAACCGTAACTCCAAATTCGACGAAACCAGCGGCAAAATGTTTGTCTCGAATAGCATTATCCAAAGAACCAGCTTTGAAAACTTTTGGCCAATTTCAAATTTGAATTTATTCAAGTTTGAATTCAAACTTCAACTGGCCATATCTCCTAAACCGTAGCTCCGATTGATGTGATTCTTTTTGCACCATGTCACCGTAGCCAAACCCTACCACTTGGACCATTGTCACACATTTTCCACACAAAAATGGTCTATCTATGATAGTTTTACTATTATACCATGTATGCACTTTAGTACACATCACATCTTTGCACCCTATGTCACATGTTGTTTTGCACTTAGGATATTTCCATGCTAGCTAAGTGTGTTGAATGTTCATTTGGTTTTTCCAAGACTTTTTGCTTTGCATGTTCTTCTTGGTTCTCTAAAATGATTTCTTATGCGAGTGCAATGTTTGACTTTATAGATTTTCATCGGAGAGTGACGAATAGTTCTATTAAGTAATTTTCTCAGAGCGATATCATCTTCATCAACTATTACCAGGCAAGTTCACATTTGACCATTCTTCCAATTACCTATGTTTATATTATGCACTTAGTCCTTTTGTGGTAGGATTGCATGGTAGGATTTATTGTTGCCAGATGGTTGTGCCGTTACCTAGTAGTTCATTTGAGGTAGGTCTGATCTATACATCCTTGTCACCGTCGTGTAAGTTTATTTTTGCCTCGCTAAATGTATACGTGGTTTGGGAAGCGAACATGGTGAGACATGAGTGACAAATTAGTAATCAGGACCAAGACTTGTAAATGAACTACCTGGGCGGTATTTGGTTTGAATGGTGGCGAAGTACAGTGGGAGCATGCATGGTTAATCCATGGTGGTGCACCACTAGTGGTCGACCGCCCAGGCTCAAAGAGATCAATCGTATTCTCATGTCTAGAAGCTTACGTGTGCAGCCACAAGCCAATATGGGCTCTGACTTAGTAGAGTAGTTAGTGTGACCCCTTCCGGGATGGGCTAGCAGATGTAGAATGAGTAGGTGTACCGGCCTATCCGTGGGTTAAGGGGGAATACTTTCGAAAGACTATGTCTCGGTCATCCTGTTCTCAAACACCAGGCAGTGCGAGAATTTCATGGGAGGCGATCGAGTCTTGTGGGGAAAAGTGCGCAAACCTTTGCAGAGTGTTAAAACCTAATCGATTAGCCGTGTCCCCGGTTACGGACAACTTGAGCATCTAGTAGTGGAAATGTTGGGAGATCTCATCACTCTTAATTAAGCAGTTGGGTTTTAAATGAAACGTTGGGAATGGATTGAGTTGGGTTTGCCAACTCATCCTATGCTATACAGTAGTTGTAGAATAATATTTTTTATTCTACGAAAAAACTAGCTTTATGCAAAAACTAAACTTAGAGCTTTCCACCAGCCATATTGCATGTACAAATAGGTTCATTATTCTTATGATGTGACTTGCCAGTACATTAAATGTACTGACCTATAGGGCTGCAACGTCTTATGTTGCAGGAATTTTCTTCGACGAGCAAGAGTTACGTTGTAGGGTTACGGTCTATACTCAACTTGCCGTTGGCGTTGATGGGACTCCACATCCTGTTTGTTTCCGCTGAGACTTATGAGGTATATATCAGTTTTATGTTATTTATACATGTGATTGCACTTTGATATATACATTGATGTACTGTGTGTGTCAGCATACCGATCCAGGGATGGCACAGATACACAGAGGCTTCACCGTTTGAGGTCGGGTCGCTACATTTGATTACACTATCAAAGCGTATATTTCAACTCCGAGAGGTTTGCACCAGTCCATAAACGGATCGCTGGAGCTTGCACACTTTGTTAGCACCTTTTGGATCGACAAAACCTTCTGGTTGCATCATATACAACTCTTCTTTAAGATATCCATTAAGGAATGCAGTTTTGACATCATTTGCCAAATTTCATAATCATAAAATGCGGTAATTGCTAACATGATTCGGACGGACTTAAGCATCGCTACGGGTGAGAAGGTCTCATCGTAGTCAATTCCTTGAACTTGTCGAAAACCTTTCGCAACAAGTCGAGCTTTGTAGATAGTAATATTACTGTCAGCGTCAGTCTTCTTCTCGAAGTCCATTTATTCTCTATGGCTTGCCAATCATCGGGCAAGTCAACCAAAGCCGACACTTTGTTCTCATACATGGATCCCATCTCAGATTTCATGGCCTCAAGCCATTTTGCGGAATATGGGCTCATTATCGCTTCCTCATAGTTCATAGGTTCATCATGGTCAAGTAACATGACTTCCAGAACATGATTACGTACCACTCTGGTGTGGATCTTACTCTGGTTGACCTACGAGGTTCGGTAGTAACTTGATCAAAACTTTCATGATCATCATCATTAGCTTCCTCACTTACTTGTGTAGGGATCACCGGAACTGATTTTTGTGATAAACTACTTTCCAATAAGGGAGCAGGTACAGTTACCTCATCAAGTTATACTTTCCTCCCACTTACTTCTTTCGAGAAAAACTCCTTCTCTAGAAAGGATCCATTCTTAGCAACAAATATCTTGCCTTCGGATTTGTGATAGAAGGTGTACCGAACAGTCTCTTTTGGGTATCCTATGAAGACACATTTCTTCGATTTGAGTTCGAGCTTATCAGGTTGAAACTTTTTCACATAAGTATCGCAGCCCCAAACTTTAAGAAACGACAACTTGGGTTTCTTGCCAAACCACAGTTCACAAGGTGTCGTCTCAACGGATTTCGATGGTGCCCTATTTAACGTGAATGCAGCCGTCTCTAAAGCATAACCCCAAAACGATAGCGGTAAATCAGTAAGAGACATCATAGATCGCACCATATCTAATAAAGTGCGGTTACGATGTTTGGACACACCATTACGCTGTGGTATTCCAGGTGGCGTGAGTTGCGAAACTATTCCGCATTGTTTCAAATGAAGACCAAACTTGTATCTCAAATATTCTCCTCCATGATCAGAACGTAGAAACTTAATTTTCTTATTACGTTGATTTTCCACTTCACTCTGAAATTCTTTGAACTTTTCAAATATTTCAAACTTATGTTTCATCAAGTAGATATACCCATATCTGCTCAAATCATCTATGAAGGTCAGAAAATAACGATACCCGCCACGAGCATTAACACTCATCTGACCGCATACATCAGTATGTATAATTTCCAATAAGTCTGTTGCTCGTTCCATTGTTCCGGAGAACAGAGTCCTAGTCATCTTGCCCATGAGGCATGGTTCGCAAGCATAAAGTGATTCATAATAAAGTGATTCCAAAAGCCCATCAACATGGAGTTTCTTCATGCGCTTTACACCAATATAACCTAAACGGCAGTGTCACAAATAAGTTGCACTATCATTATTAAACTTATATCTTTTGGTTTCAATACTATGAATATGTGTATGACTACTATCAAGATTTGGTAAAATAGACCACTCATCAAGGGTGCATCACCATAAAAGATATTACTCATATAAATAAAAACAACCATTATTCTCCGATTTAAATGAATAGCCATCTCGCATCAAACAAGATCCAGATATAATGTTCATACTCAATGCTGGCACCAAATAACAATTATTCAGGTCTGAAACTAACCCCGAAGGTAGATGTAGAGGTAGCATGCCGACGGCGATCACATCGACTTTGGAACTATTTCCCACGCGCATTGTCACCTCGTCCTTAGCCAATCTTCGCTTAATCCGCAACCCCTGTTTCGAGTTGCAAATATTAGCAACAGAACTGGTATCAAATACCCAGGCGCTACTGCGAGAATTAGTAATGTACACATCAATAACATGTATATCAAATATACCTTTCACTTTGCCATCCTTCTTATCCGTCAAATACTTGGGGCAGTTCCGCTTCCAATGACCAGTCCCTTTACAGTAGAAGCACTCAGTCTCAGGCTTAGGTCCAGACTTGGGCTTCTTCACTTGAGCAGCAACTTGCTTGCTGTTCTTTTTGAAGTTACCCTTCTTCCCTTTGCCCTTCTTCTTGAAACTGGTGGTCTTGTTGACCATCAACACTTGATGCTCCTTCTTGATTTCTACCTCCGCAGCCTTTAGCATTGCGAAGATCTCGGGAATTGTCTTATCCATGTCTTGCATATTATAGTTTATCATGAAGCTCTTGTAGCTTGGTGGCAATGATTGAAAAACTTTGTCCATGGCACTATCATCAGGAAGATTAACTCCCAGCTGAGTCAAGTGGTTGTGGTACCCAGACATTCTGAGTATATGTTAACTGACAGAACTACTCTCCTCCATTTTGCAGTTGTAGAACTTATTGGAGACTTCATATCTCTCAATCCGAGCATTTTCTTGAAATATTAGCTTCAACTCCTAGAACATCTCATATGCTCCATGACGTTCAAAACATCATTGAAGTCCCGGTTCTAAACCGTAAAGCATGGCACACTGAACTATCGAGTAGTCGTCAGCTTTGCTCTGTCAGACGTTCTTAACGTTGTCAGCAGCATCTGCAGCAGGCTTGTCACCCAGCGGTGCTTCCAGAACGTAATTCTTCTGTATAGCAATGAGGATAATCCTTAAGTTATGGACCCAGTCCGTGTAATTGTTACCATCATTTTTCAACTTAGATTTCTCTAGGAACGCATTAAAATTCAACGGAACAACAGCACGGGCCATATTTAAAACAAATCAGGAGCTAGCCAACTCGCTCCCACGGTGATCCCACGATGTCATGCATTCGCGACCGTCGGATCATCCTCGTTCTGAGCCTGGGCCGTCAGATCTTTACCTTGTAAATTTAATATTCACCCGTTGGTAAGTTTCTTTAGAGTATGACTGGTGGGTTCATTTCTGACATCTATCGACTGGGTGAAACGTCGCGCAGGTGCGAAAGGATTTTGGACAATCCTCTCCTCGCGCGCAGCGTGCTTCCAGTGGGTCGTGGAACCCTAGACCCCTTTCCCCAATCCCACGACCGCCTCCATCCTCCCGTGCTCCACCCCGAGCGTGCCCGGGCTCCGCCTCCTCCTCCTCCACCACCATCCCTTCTCTTCTCACTCTTCCTCCTGTCGCAACCGCCTCCTCTTCTCCCTATCTTCCTCCTCGCCCCACGCGACCCCTCTTGTGCCGCTCGTCTCCACTTCGTTGCCGCCATAGATCGAGGAGGACGGCGCGATGACGACCATGATGCATTAGACATCCCAGATCGACGACGCCATGGAAGCCATGAGAGCTGGCCGAGGAAGAGGGGGCAGGGCCGCAGGCCATGAAGGGCATGGCGGCTGCGGGCGGAAGCAGCATGGGTTGAAGGAGCGGCGGATGTGGGAAGGGTCAGAGGTTGGGGAAGACTCGTCGGCTGGGCGACAGCAAGCGCCGGTGAGTGCAAGCATGCGTTTCCAGAAGCGTCCTCTCCTACAAGGCAGGCAAGGACGACGTCGTCGCCCTCGCAGGTCCTCCTCCCATCCCTTTTGCTCCCCCTCCCCTGCCTCCTCACCTTGCCTTTGAGTCCGACGCAATGTAAGAGAGCCCGCAGGCAAGCTCAAGCTGGAGGCGATGAAATCCCTCTCTTGTGCCAGAATCTAACTTCTTATTTGTGTAGTGTTCTTTTGCTTCTATGTACCGTACCATGGTTGTGCTCTGACCAGATCGTTCCCATTTGTTTTGCAGGTTCTACGATCTGTTGCATATCTTTTCTTCTCGTTAAGGTTAGCTGCTCTATTTCCTAGGTACACGTGTATTATCGTTTATGGGGGTGCTATCATGGTACTTCGTCTGCTGATCATTTTAATGTTCTGGATCTGGGGTGTGGCTGCAGGAGAGGGGAGGCGGCCAATGACAGGGAGAAGGAGCAGGTCGTCGAGGAGTGCAAGCAGAAGGGTAAGATGTGTATTTTTTCATATTTTTACAGATGATCTTGCTGTTTTGCAACATGTATTGCATTTCCAGGGATTATCCTTTTGCTTATTTAGTATTTCCTATGTTCTCTGAAGATTAATTTTGGCCCATACAGTTTCCGGTGACTGGAAGTCTGAAACTGATGACAGGGCATATTGTTTTGGTTATGAGTGGTTGGAGATATTGTGGCTTGATGTCCCTGGAGCAGTCAGACCCTTCCAAGATAGGTGAGCCTGATTTCTTCTGCAATTCTTCCACCACAGTACATGAAAAGGAATATGTTCTACCTATCGGCACCATTTCTTGTGGAGGATTGGTGCTTCCCCTTTATTTTGTCACACTTTGGTGTCCTTGAGTTCAAAATAGATTCACCTTTGTTCTTATTCTGCACACAGGTCGAGCGACGGTGAGCACATCCGACGCCAACACACCAAGGTGAGATTCACCCGTTCTTTCTCTCCCCATGCCGCCTCCTCCCTTCGGCCCTGATTCATCGGCGCGTGCAGACACCTTTCCTTCTTTGACTTCTCCCCTCTTTTTCGAAAAGCAAAAAAGAAGCAGGAGCAAAACGAAAGTGAGCACCATAGAAAGGATGATTATAAGCAAGCGACAAGAACAAGCCAATGGGCATGGCATTTTCAAGCGACAAGAACAAGCCAACGGGCATGGCATTTTATGCAAAATGAGCAGAGGTAATGTAATATTGTATTAGTCGAGACTTGAGGGTACTGTCTAAACAAAATGTATACAGTTGGCAAAGAATTTAATGTACATACATAGTACATTATGTGATGTATAATGTTCAATTGGCCTCCCAATCATAGTATGGATATTTTCAATATGGGTGGCATTCAGGCTTAGTTAGTTTCCTCTCATTCTTGGCATCAGATGACATCCATAGGTGGGATCCATTTTCATATTAGTATATAGCCCTACTATTTAAATGGTTCCGATTGAATTTTTATGCTCTGAAATAAATAATTTCTCCAGCACCGGATTTATGTCGTCATGGATATATATTATTGGTCTTTTGGCCAATATATAGGTAAATGCATCGTTACCAACTGCTGGAAAAAAGTTTGTATTCAGCATGGTCAATCTAAATAGATGAGCGATGGAGATGGATATTTCTATGCTTTTTTAGAAGATGCTCTGAAGTTAATTGTTTGTGATGCTTATTTGTAATGCATTTTTTGAAATAAAATTGGTTCTTCGCTGTGATTTTTTTAGACCTAGGTTCATACATTATTGATGTGTGCATTGCTTATGAAGAACACAGCCACAGCTGATGTATTCATGTGTCTTCCCTTCATATGGTACTATATTTAAATGTTCCTGGCCACTGCAGCCGCTACTTATCAACTTATAAACATTTGGTTTGCTCATGTGTCTTAGAACAACCTTTTAGCACCTGTATGTGAAATAACAAGCGTAGCGTTCTCATTTATAGGACATTTATTTTTTTCACTTTCATGCTAGAATGACTTTTGTTGTGCTATTTAAAACAACCGTGTTGATCTCAATAACACAGGGATACATAGAGCTAGCCAGTGCAAGCTTCTGGTTTGGTTGCTGTAAACATACTAAGGTCCCTACCATATGTGAAAATAAGGAAATGTTGGTGTTAGCTGATGCACCACTTTCCTTTCATGATGTTATAGTTTGAACGGTTGCTCATGGGTTTTGTCTCGTGCAGAGACCAGGCGTGGGACTGGTGCTTGGTAGCAGCAGTGATTCCTTCAGGCATTTCGATTCCAGTAACCACAAGTTCTAGGGAAGATGTATGTTTCCTACAAAGGGTTTGAGTTTGAGAGGCACAAAAGAAGTTACAAGTGTTGCAGCTTATTTGGCTTTATAGTGACATGTATCGACAAACGATTGTTATATTCAGTATGCTAGGCTGTGTCCTATTTATCATGCAGATTCTGTATTAGGTGCTCGATAGAGGTAACAAAAGCTAACAGAGATCAGAATATATTTTTACTTATATTTTTGTCTTTCTTTTAGTTCTGTGTAGTCTTTATTTACCATGTAATGATTAGTTTGAATGCTTATAGTGGTGATACTTTCCCTATAAATTTGTTGGTAGATTATAATTCCGCTACTTGATTTAGGATAGTATATGGTTCTATGATACAGGATTTAGAGGAACATATATGGGATTTAGTTTTTCAGGTCACACTTGTCCCATATTCTGTTACTTTCCCTGTTGATTTTAGCTTGCAATTGAGTAAGATGCAGGTTCGGAATTCTCCCTTGTGTGTCAGAGTCTGAAGTATTTGACCATTTGGGTTCACTTCTATCATGTGTTGTATCCTTCCTCTATTTTAAGATTTACTAGGCACATGCATGTTAGTTGTTGTTTCAAACATGTCAATGAAAGGTAATAATGTTAAAATTGGTTCCCCAAGGGCCAAGGTGGTGATGATCACTTTGTGCTTCTTTTCCTACTTGTTCTAAAAATGATTCTTCTGGGTGATGTTGATTTAGGTTTTTGTGGTCGTGTCATACACCAATTACCGTCGAGATGGGTAATGGTATGGGAATGGGGCTCCAAGGATGTGAAAATGGTCGGGAAGACAGAGTTAGCAGCGACATGTGTCCTCAAGTAATTTCTTGCCAAAGGTATGCTATAGATACAACCAGCTTCAGAGACATGCCTAGGTAGCTCTCCTATACAGGTTCTTGTTGATCTTTGTTGGTTAAAATATGTGTTGCTGTGACCTTGAGAACATTTTTTTATCTTATTACTGCAGTTTTGTTTTTTCACTCAAACATATAGTGGTTAGTGTTGTTAATCCATACATAGCCGTATTTGTAGGTTGATGTTATCATATCTTTCATTCAATATCTTGTGCAAAGTTACATGCGTATTTTTCTTTCTTTAGGCCGTCCACCCGTTTGATTTCTGGACCCATATTTTAATGGTTCTCTTGCAGGTGATGTCAAGGTTAGCTACCGTGATCAAGGAAATAACATGTATCTGTGTGGTTTGTTTCTGCTGTTGATCGGCCGTTGCTGTGTTTAAGGTATGTTGTGCCCGGTGCTACTTAATGCTATATAAAACCTATAGCTATACATAAAACGCCTTGATATGCAAATAACCTAGTTAAAATAAATGGGTTGCGCCATCTAGCATTACATGACGACATGCCAAACACTTTGCCACCTAGGATAGTCTATATTTGTATTTCATTCAGTTATCTCATATTTCCAGTAAAAGAAACTATTCGCTTTGGGGTTTTGGAATAATCTTCAGGAAGTTGGTGACGAGTTGGTAGAACTTATATAAATGTCGCTTTCATTAGACAATGACATGCCAAAGACACCACTGCCTAAGGTAGTCTTTGGACTTAAGCTATCTCATATGTACAATAACAAGATTTATCGCTTCAGTTTTTAGAATAATCATTGATAAGTTGGTTAAGAATTAGAGCTAAAGTCACGCTCATGAGTAGTATTTGTTGTACAAACATCAAGTTAATTCTTGAGATACAATAGAGACACTATATTTGTAGCGATCTGACCTCAGACGGTCAAGTCTCTGTGCTTAAGTGTCATCCCTGGATCGGTATGCTGACACACACGGTACTCGAGGATTTATAATAGAGGTAAATCACATGTATAAAGTAACGTAAAATACTATTACCTCAATCCAAATAGCGGAAGTAACATGGTTGTGGATTCCCATCAACACCAACGGCAAAGTTGAGTGTAGAAATTGTAACCCTAATGTATCACTTACTCGTCATAAGAAGTCCTGTAACATGAGACGTTGCAGCCACAAAGGATCAGTACATTGAATGTACTGGCAAATTCACATCATAGAGAAATGATGAACAATGGCTATTACTATATGCATATATGGCTGGTGGAAAAGCTCTATGGTTATAAGGTTTTTGTGAAAAGCCAATTTTTTCCTACTGCAAATGAATAAATTTTATTTAACTATCATGGTGGTTGTTAACATTGAGAGTGTAGACACCCTATCAATCCCAATTAAGCATCACCATTAAAACGCAACAAGATTAATTGAAGTCACATGATGAGATTCACATGATAATTCAAGTACTAGATACTCAAGACGTCCATAACCGGGGACACGGCTAATCATGATTAGTTTATACACTCTGCAGAGGTTTGCGCACTTTTCCCCACAAGACTCGATCTTCTTTGTTGGATTTCTCGCACTACATGGTGTTTGAGAAATGGATGACCGAGACATAGTCTTTCAGAAGCGTTTGCATCTTATGATGGGTAGACCGTATCACCTACTACCCCTACATCTGCTAGTGTACCACTATAAGAGTTCACACGACTTAATCAACTATGCTAGAGCCCATAATAGCTTGTGGATGCACACGGAAGTTTCTAGTATGAATAATCTCATGATCCCTTTGAGACTGGGTGGCGGTTCATAAAAAAACAGGCAATCGCTGGAATACCCAGGTGCCTAAACAGGCAATCGCTGGAATACCCAGATGCCTCAATCCACCCAGATGTGTGTTAAAGTTGTCACCTTAAGTAAACCATTAATTAACAATCTCACATCTGTCATGTCTGAGGTTCTCTTCTTTCTCTGTCTTGTGGCAGCTTTAGGCAGATTGCTAGGGGTGCTCCTACTGCCATCATCTGAGGAACTTGAGGGACTAGTGCCCTCACTCATCTGCACTTGCTGCTCTGACAAGTTCTGGCTATCACTTTGGTCTGACATGATGCAAACTCTGACTGCTGACCCTGTGAATAGGTTATAGATGAGATAGAATGGATAAGCATCACAAAATGCAGAGATTTTTGCAAAAAAATAATTCAAAAACTTAGTTTTAGTTTCCCACTGAAAGCATCTCGGATCTACCGATTTCTAAACTCGGTGATACCGAAGCAGTTTGGCACCTAAACTAGTGAACTCGGTCAGACCGAGTCACAGTTCGGTGGCACCGAGACTGCTAGGGTTTCACAGAGTTCCAAAATCGGTCACACCGATAAGTAATTCTCGGTCAGACCGAGTCTCACTTGTGCAATGGCATAAGCCAAATCGGTGGGACCGAGTTTTTCAACTCGGTGGGTCCGAAATGGTTTCGGTGGAAACCTAAATTTTTTGAATTAAACCTAATCTACGAGTTCATTGACTGGATAGAAGTTTAACAAACGTGGCAAAAATCATGATGATCACAATGTGCTAAGAATCGGATTGGTGAATAGCACAAAGATCGAGTCCATACCCTAGTTCGGCGGAGACTCGCTACGGCGGCAATGGCGGGGTTCAATTTCCGTTGACGGCGACGGAGACCAGCGACTGGAGGCGGCTGGCGGCGAGGAGACGATCCGGAGACCAAGTTGGCAGAGCAGGCTATCGCGCGGGCGAAGGGGTTCGGAGAAATTTTCAAATTTTTGCCCGTGACTATATATAGCCCGACCCTGTCGGTGTGACCGAGTGGAATAACTCGGTGGCACCGAGATGCAAAACTGTATATAGTTGTTGCAACTCGGTGTGACCGAATGGTTCAAATCGGTTGCACCGAGATCGAAAACCTAGATCAACTTAATGATCTCGGTAGGACCGAAAGTAGGGTATCGGTCAGACCGAGAATCATAAAGAGGTTTTGGAAGTTTAAGTCTATGACGAATCGGGGATTCCGAGCGCTCCTCACACAGAGTGGTTCGAATCTGACTTGATCAAATTTTGTGATGTAGCATGAATAGAGTTTGAGACGAGAAAAGCATAGATAGCTAGAGGAGGTTCTTAGGCATTCTTGTCCATCCACTTGGCAAAAGGAAATAAAACCAAACAATCAAAACAACAAGTGGATGTCCTCGAATGAGTAAAATATGCAACCAGCATGCTCACACAATAAGATGGCAAATGAAATATGTGACAAGGCATGCACAACCAATTCTAGCATCTATCAAGCAATTTGCAATGACAAGGTCATCTATATATGAGTATATTGACTTAGGAGTCAAGTGAGAACACTTGATCATAGGTCATACTCATCGTTTAAGCTCAAGTGGGGTTACCACTTTTACATAAAGCATTGTTGTGTTCACATCTTTAGAGTTGCTTTAGCTCAAGTCTTAGAGTAAAGCTCCCTCTAGATGTGATATCCCCCCTTAGAGGGATGAACTAACCTCGGGTTTTGTCGATGATGACTTCATGTAGATGTTGAAGATGTGGATGCTCAATGTTGATGCAGATCACTTGGAGCTATCCATTTGAGTGAATTGCACTTTCAATACCTACATGGGTTAGTCCCACAAGAAACAAACAAGGATATCCATAGACATAGAGTGATGCACACATAAGATGATGTCCATGAAAACTTTTAGGTTACCTTGTCCCTTGTCTTACCAACAAGAGGGTTTGTGACTCCTTGAACTAGTGCAAGATGTGGAAGTTGATTGCATTTGTTCTTGCCAAAATGATAAGAGTGAAGTATGTTGGCGGAGTCACCTTCAAGAACTCTCTAGTTCTTCTTTTTTTGAATTCACACCATCTTGATGGGAATTTTTGGAGTTGTAGTCGTACTTGATGAAGTGGAACTTGAAGTAGTCTTGGGAATTCACTTGACTAAGGTCTTAGGAGGTTCTTCAAATGCATCAATTTCCTCTTGAAGCTTGTCCTTGCTTTTTTGCTTGTAGTATTATGGTGGAAGATCATCTTGAGCTTGTGTCCCCTTGAAAGAAGTATCATACTTCTCTTGTTGAGGAACAAACTTCGTCTTGGGGTATTGATCTTCTTCCCACTCAACTCCATTGGCATTGAACTTTCGTTCAAAACCAACACCTTGATTCTTCCGGTGCCTTCCTTGCTTGTGTACAATTTCCTCGAATTGCTTTCTCCCGGCAACGCTCTTGTAAACACCTTTCTTTATAATTTCCTTCAATAAGTTATTTTCTTGCTCAAGTGTAACTTGGCTAAGAAAATCATTAGTGGAATCAAGAGAACTACTGGAAGCAACAATATTGGATTTAGCATGATCATTGTTACTACTAGAGGAAGAATCTTTCTTGTTCTTATTACTAGACTTGACTTGAGGCATGTAAGTGGATAAGAGTAAACGCTTGGCAATGTAAGAAGAACTTTTTTTGCGGAGATTATTATTGATTGCTTTTAAGAACTCATGCTCTTGCTCAAGATTGAGCTTTTCAAAGCGTAATTTCTCATGAGCTCTTAAAAGTTCTTGATGATTTTCGAAGATAGTTTCATGAGCTAACTTAAGAGTGTTTAGTTCTTTAGTTAGAACCTCAATCTTCTCCTTATCATTGTCATTCGTTTTATCTTGATTAGCATGATTAATTGACGTTTCAGCATAGTATTCATCACTAGAGTTGTCAACAAGCAAATCATCACCTAACAAGTCATCTTCATCATTATTGAAATCAACATACTTGGGGTGTGTTACCTTAGGACTTTTGGCCATGAAGCATCTTCCAATTCCTTCATTTGGTGAGTCAAATATGTCGTAGGAGTTAGTTGACACAAGTGCTAGACCGGCAACACCTTCATCTTGAGTATCTTCGGAGTCAGAGTGATAACTTCTCTCGGAGTGGCTGTCGGAGTCGGAGCCGGATACCCATTCACCAACATGAGCTTGATGTCTTCGTTTTGTGTAGCTCCTTGATGATTCTTCCTTCCTTTCCGAATCCTTACTTCTCCGTGAGTATCTTCGTTCATAACGATCATCTCTACTCCTTCTCTCTCTTGGTGGTGATTCTTTGCTTCTTCTTTTTGGAGAATCTTCTCTTCTCTTGTAGGGAGCCGTACACTCATTGGAATAGTGTTCGGGTCTTTCACAACTATAGCAGTTTCGCTCTCGACTAGAAGATCTTTTGTCATTGTAGGACCTTGACTTGAAACTTCTATCTTTGCTTTTACTCTTGCAGAACTTGTTGAAGTTCTTCATCATTAAGCTCAATTCTTCATTGAAGTTTTGTTTCTCACTTGATGATGTAGGGGCTTCACATGAGGCTTTGTAGGCACCACTTGATTTGTTGTGAAGTTCCTCTTTATCCTTAAGTGACATCTCATGAGCAACAATTCTTCCAATCACCTCCGTTAGCTTGAGATCTTTGTAATTGGGTATCATTTGGATCAATGTACACACGGTATCATATTTTCCATCCAAGGCTCTTAGAATCTTCTTGATGATGAATCTATCGGTCATCTCTTCACTTCCTAAGTCGGCAATCTCATTTGTGATGAGAGCAAGCCTAGAGTACATTTCAGCGACACCTTCACCATCCTTCATTTTGAACTTGTCAAGTTGACTTTGAAGCACATCCAACTTGGATTCCTTGATGGAGTCGGTACCTTCGTGCATACCAATCAAAGTGTCCCAAATTTCCTTTGCATTCTCAAGACGGCTGATTTTGTTGAATTCTTCGGGGCATAATCCGTTGAAGAGAATATCACAAGCTTGAGCATTGTATTGCAACATCTTCAACTCATCCGCGGTAGCTTCACGGTTTGGTTCTTTCCCATCAAAGAAGTCACCTTGCAAACCAACACACACAATAGCCCAAACAGCGGGGTTATGTCCAAGAATATGCATTTTCATTTTATGCTTCCAACTAGCAAAATTAGTACCATCAAAGTAAGGACCTCTACGGTGATAATTTCCCTCGCTAGACGCCATACTCTCCTAGGTTGTGAAACCAAGGCTATGACCACCAAAAGCTATGGAGATCAAGCAAATGGAGACCAAAGCTCTGATACCACTTGTAGGATCGAAAGTATGTCTAGAGGGGGGGAGGGGTGATTAGACTATTTGACCAAATAAAAACTTAACCTTTTCTCAATTTTAGTTCTTGGCAGATTTTAGCTATTGTAGGACAAGTCAAGCAATCATCACACAATTCAAGCAAGCATGCAAAGAGTATATTGGCAGCGGAAAGTAAATCATGCAACTTGCAAGAATGTAAAGGGAAGGGTTTGGAGAATTCAAACGCAATTGGAGACACAGATGTTTTTCCCGTGGTTCGGATAGGTGGTGCTATCCTACATCCACGTTGATGGAGACTTCAACCCACGAAGGGTAACAGTCGCGCGAGTCCACGAAGGGCTCCACCCACGAAGGGTCCACGAAGTAGCAACCTTGTCTATCCCACCATGGCCATCGCCCACGAAGGACTTGCCTCACTAGCGGTAGATCTTCACGAAGTAGGCGATCTCCTTGCCCTTACAAACTCCTTGGTTCAACTCCACAATCTTGTCGGAGGCTCCCAAGTGACACCTAGCCAATCTAGGAGACACCACTCTCCAAGTAACAAATGGTGTGTTGATGATGAACTCCTTGCTCTTGTGCTTCAAATGATAGTCTCCCCAACACTCAACTCTCTCTCATAGGATTTGGATTTTGTGGAAAGAAGATTTGAGTGGAAAGCAACTTGGGGAAGGCTAGAGATCAAGATTCATATGGTAGGAATAGAATATCTTGGTCTCAACACATGAGTAGGTGGTTCTCTCTCAGAACATATGAGTTGGAATTATGTATGTGTTCTGATGGCTCTCTCCCCGAATGAAGAGGAGGTGGAGGGGTATATATAGCCTCCACACAAAATCCAATCGTTACACATAGTTTTCCAATCTCGGTGGGACCGAATCAACAAACTCGGTCGGACCGAAAAGGTAAACCTAGTGACCGTTAGAGATTTTCGGTGGGACTGACATGCAACTCGGTAGGACCGATATGGTTAGGGTTTAGGCATAACGTAATCTCGGTGAGACCGATTACACCGAGTTTGGTAATAAGCTAACCAGAGAGTTGGTCAGGCAAACTCGGTGGGACCGATTTGCTCTTTCGGTGAGACCGAAAAGTTACAAAAGGGAAACAAAGAGTTTACATTGCAATCTCGGTGGGATCGATTTGCTCTTTCGGTGAGACGAAAAGTTACGAAAGGGAAACAGAGAGTTTGCAATCCCATCTCGGTGAGACCGAGATCCCTATCGGTAGAATCGAATTGCTAGGGTTTGGCAGTGGCTTATGACAAGTGAAACTCGGTGGCGCCGGATATAAAGAATCGGTATGACCGAGTTTGGCTTAGGGTTTAGGTCATTTGTGGAAGTGGGAAAGTAGCCGAGGATTTTGGAGCATATCACTAAGCACATGAAGCAAAAGACTCATTAAGCAACATCTCATCCCTTCTTGATAGTATTGGCTTTTCCTAAAGACTCAATGTAATCTTGGATCACTAAAATATAAAATGAAGAGTCTTGAGCTTTTGAGCTTGAGCCAATCCTTTGTCCTTAGCATTTTGAGGGTTTCACTTTCACATCCATGCCATGCCAATCATTGAGCTTTTCTGAAATAGTCATCTTGAAATAGCATTAGCTCAATGAGCTATATGTTGTTATGAATTACCAAAACCACCTAGAGATAGTTGCACTTTCACAAAAGCTGCCGTGTACAAGGGAAAATTCTTATACCATTCTAGGGTTTAAACAAGGTTTGATCGTCGTTTCTCTACTATAGGTAAGTCTCTCAGATTTACCATCACATATAGCAAGGCGAATAATAAGAGTAAGTCGGTATGGTGATTAATCCATCTCGCACCCAAATCATTACCCTGTATACGGTTTAGTGAATCTCGCATTCTAACACTCGGTCATCCTCACAAGCATTGCAGAATTTCTGTTGTCGACGAACCAAAGTTCGGATGGATCCATAGATTCTGCAAGCCAAACAAACAACTATTGTTTCTTCACAACTCTCAGGTTTTGCGTAACTCCTATAAGATAGTCTGTCGATAAAATCGTAACTTCTTCCAGAGTTTTCCTTCAGCAAGAATGTGCTTGCTTCTTGGCAGGTCCTGGGGCCTGTGAGTTATGGCCCATCTCATCATTTGTAAACCTTGAACTTATCTTCTGGGCAACTTATCATTATTCCAACATCCAACTTCCAACTTCCTAGCATACTTAAATTCATCCAATTGTACTGTCTTCCTTCCTTCTATTGGCATCAAACTAGGACATGATCACTCAGACTTATCATGGAGTTAAAATCGTTCCATAATACCAACATCGTACCTCCTTTATATCCAATAGTAATTCGTCTCTTCATATTCGTGGATTATCCCACATACCGAGATAAAAAAACTTATACTTATGAAGTCCATACTCCACTTCGTGGAACATCATTATCCTTTCCAGGGTCAAGCGTCCTTATAGGGGAATATTGGCCATCTCTGTATGGCACTTCTTCAACTGGGAAATGTGAAACACATCATGAACTCCTGACAGTCCTTCCGGTGACTCCAACTTGCTGGCCACTTCTCTCATAAGCTCCAAAACTTGGTATGGTCCTACAAATCTCGGGGATAACTTTCCCTTAAGTCCAAATCGTTTAACTCCTCGCAGAGGGGACGCACGAAGACATGCTCTGTCTCCAATCTCATAGACTACCTCCTTGCGTTTTTGAGTCTGCATAACTCTTCTGCCTGGACTGAGCTACCTTCAGTCTATCTCGAATCAACTTAACATTCTCTTCTGACTCCTTGATCACATTTGGTCCAAACAACTGACGGTCTCCAACTTCACCCCACCTACTCTTGGGGGTATCACACATATCGAGACAAAATTCGTATTCATTTTGTCTGAAATCCACTCAGTGGAGTATCCCTATCTTTTCCTGGGGTCAACGGTTCTTACAGGGTACTACCACCCTTAAAATGCACAAATTTTCCATAGACCATATTTCTCATATCCTTAAAATGGCCAAAATCCTTCTTCATAAAGTAAAAACTCATAAAATCCATATCAGTACCAACGATGCTAACTTTATTTATTCTCAAATGATTACAATCTCTCGCTTTTCCATTACATGTCTCAACTCAACACCTCAATATAAAAGAAAATGTTCTCACTTCTACTACTCCATTTCTTTTGTTGCAAACTCAACTATCTAGCACTAGTTTCCTTCTCCTTGGGGCATTCTCTGGCAAAGTGCCCTGCTCCATTACAACGAAAACATATTACCTCTGAAAAGTCTCGAGGTTTCCTTTTTGGGCAATTGCTGAGGTAGTGCCCTGACTCCTTGCACCTGTAACAGGTGATATGACTCAGGTTCCTCTTGGGCTCCAATCGGTTTCTCTTCCTGGACTTTTCCATTCCAATCAGGGCTTCTATTTCCTATGGGTCGTATTCTACTTCCTCTGTCAGGAGTTCTACTAGATCCCCATTCAAACAATTTTGGGAGATGTGTCCTTCTTCTCCACATGAATAGCAAGACTTAGTGCAGGGTTTACTCGGATCTTCTTTAGATGTGTCCTCCATCTCTTCCTTCATCACAGTTTCTTCTAAAATTTCCATGAGGGCTCCTTTCATTACTTCTTTCCTCTGCTGGATGGTTCGTTGTACCATGGGGTAAATGTGGCACTGAGCAGGATAGTGGGTAGTTCCTTCACACAAGAAACAAGTAATCTACCTAGTTGGGCATTTTTCAACTGGGTGACTTTCTTCACAATTAGGGCATTCATCCTTGTGTTCTTTATGGGTGTGTCCTATTTCTCCACAAATCTTGCATGCACAAGGTTTCTTCATATCCTTTCCATAAGGCTTCAACTTCTGGGACACCAGCCGAGACTTTGGCAGAGTCAACTTAAATTCTTTCCAAGTGGTTACTCCTTGCCATCCATTGATGGTTTGGTACATCCTCCACCAAGTAGCAGCACCTCTTTCAAAGCACTTAAGAGCATGCTGGGTCATATCCTTTCCGACTATAGGGTTATTCTTCATGTTATCCTCCATGTTCTGAATCCATTGGTCCGTCAACAACTGACTCATCGGTCCAGAAAATACAAGCTCATCTCCATTCATCCTCTATTGGGTCCATGTGGGTTTGGGGTAAGATAAGGGAGAGGGGGAGGGACGCACACAATACAAACAATGGTTTTGAAAAGACAGATTTTATTGTGGCTGTCGAAAAACATCAAACAAATGACAGCTCACAAACGTCGCATCTAACGTAGGCATATAACAGGGGTTGGGTCTTCTAAAGGTCAATAAATCTTCAAGGTTGTCTAACCCTTCAAGTCTTGTTCATGCCTCTAATGGTTTTTTCCGATCATGCTTGTTTTTCTTAAGTTCTTTTGCCAGATCATCTCTGTTGACGTGAAGTCTCTTGTGACGTCCTTTAATATTCTGGAGTTGCATTTCCAAACTTCTGGGTTTCACATCCCTGACATGAACCATGGTCCTACTGTCCTTCAGTTCCTGACAAATCTCTGGTATCTCGAGGTTGTAGCTCCTCCAGCTTGGCTACTTTCAGCTTCTAGGGTCCTGAGTTCTTCACGAAATGCTTCCTTGTCAAATATGACTTCCTGCAAGTCCATCTTAAACTTCTTGATGTATTACTCCAGATCCTGGTGATACACCGGCCTAGGTTAAAACTTCATCTTTTGCTGATAGGTGCTCCATCAGCCTTCTTCCATCCAATCCATTCTGAAGACATGCATCCTTAACTCAGCACGGTGACAATAGCGTCAACGGGCGGTATCATCAGGGATAGCCGTGTTTCTGCCCTTGTCATTGCCATGAGCTATCTTCTATAATTGATATCTCCTGCCTTAGGGTTTTCTTGACAAAACTTTGAGTTTTTAACTCTCAATGTTCCAGTCTTTCTCCGATACACCTTGATCTTGGGTATTGACAGCTTCCTTAGTCTGCCAAGTTCCATAAGGGGTGCCTTCCTAGGTCATACAAATCTGGAAAATTCTACAGGGCCTTCAAATTCTCCTAGTCTTCGGAGTCTTCAACCGTTGTAGTCTCCATTATTATAATACACGGTAAAAGTCCTCTTCATTCCAAAGTGGTCTTAGTTGTCCAATATCTTGTACTTCTTGGAGTGGTCTCATCAGCCGATTCTTGGTGTGGTCAAAAAGGGGAAAAGGGTATGGTCTCACTAAAAGGGAATATTTGAATAAGCTCAGAAGAGAAGAGAGGTAAAAGATCCTTTTGAAAAGAAAGTTGTAGAGAAAATCTTTCCTATGGGCTTGCCAATTTCTAGGGTCATGTCCTACAGTCAACATGTGCTCTGATACCATCTTGTAGCGACCCGACCTTAGACGGTCAAGTCTCTGTGCTTAAGTGTCATCCCTGGATCGGTATGCTGACACACAGAGTACTCAAGGATTTATAATAGAGGTAAATCACATGTATAAAGTAACATAAAATACTATTACCTCAATCCAAATAGCGGAAGTAACAAGGTTGTGGATTTCCATCAACACCAACGGCAAAGTTGAGTGTAGAAATAGTAACCCTAACGTATCACTTACTCGTCGTAAGAAGTCCTGCAACATGAGACGTTGCAGCCACAAAGGGTCAGTACATTGAATGTACTGGCAAATTCACACCATAGAGAAATGATGAACAATGGCTATCACTACATGCATATATGGCTGGTGGAAAAGCTCTATGGATATAAGGTTTTTGCGAAAAGCCAATTTTTCCCTACTGCAGAGGAATAAATTTTATTTAAATATCATGGTTGTTGTTAACATTGAGAGTGTAGACACCCTCTCAATCCCAATTAAGCATCATCATTAAAACCCAACAAGATTAATTAAAGTCACATGATGAGATTCACATGATAATCCAAGTACTAGATACTCAAGACGTCCATAACCGGGGGCACGACTAATCATGATTAGTTTATACACTCTGCAGAGGTTTGCTCACTTTTCCCCACAAGACTCGATCTCCTCCGTTGGATTTCTCGCACTACATGGTGTTTGAGAAACGGATGACCAAGACATAGTCTTTCAGAAGCGTTTGCACCTTACGATGGGTAGACCGTACCACCTACTACCCCTACATCTGCTAGTCTACCACTGTAAGAGTTCACACGACTTAATGAACTATGCTAGAGCCCATAATAGCTTGTGGATGCACACGGAAGTTTCTAGTATGAATAATCTCATGATCCCTTTGAGACTGGGTGGCGGTTCATAAAAAAACAGGCAATCGCTGGAATACCCAGGTGCCTAAACAGGCAATCGCTGGAATACCCAGGTGCCTCAATCCACCCAGATGTGTGTTAAAGTTGTCACCTTAAGTAAACCATTAATTAACAATCTCACATCTGTCATGAATACTCTCAAACCCAATCCACGTTTATGAGCATAGCATAGCAGTATAAGCATAACGTAATAGTAACTCCCAAGGTTTGAATGCAGGGCAATAGGTTCCTACCTCATCAACTACTTCCCACTACCCACATGTTATCAATCCTACTCATGCAATGTTTGAGGTTGAAACTAATGCATAAAAACTAGGTATGAAAGGAATATGATCAAAGTGTGAACTTGCCTGCAATGTTGATGAAGATGATTCGCACTCAAAACTCCTGATGGTTCTACTTGTCACACTCCGGTCAATCTATCGTAAGCAAGCAATAGTAACCACACATAAGCAATCACTCAAAAGATCATAAAGAACGAAGAAGACAATTCGGAAAACATCAAAACCAAGCAAATCACTCTTGCAACATAAAACAATTTCTAACAGTACCAAAATTAAGTGAATTTGGCCTTATCAGAAAGTTTAGGTCAGGAGCTTCGATTTGCAAAAAGAATCAACTCAAACAATTAATCAAATCTATCTATTTATATAACATTCCAAAATTTAGGATTTTGGGATGTTACAATATTAGTACTACTTTAGTCAAATACATTGTCCACTGGTTGTTGTAGTGAAATGTAGCTCTAGCTATTAATTTACAGAATTGTAGAAAATAGCCCCTACGGAATTACAAAGAGCGAGAATAAGGAAGCTGGCAAACTTAGTGCTTCATGTTATTTCAGTAGAAAGGAAATAGAAGAGAATTCTCTATCTAAGAGGGATGCCATTGATTTAAAGAAAGAGACTTACCTTCGGAAATCATATTGCACTTATCTACAAGATTTGGGGATGCGGCTCAAAGTGTAAGATATTTTATGTCCTTCTATGTATTTATCGATACTGTAGCATGTTGGTGACTGTCCCTTACTTATCCAAAAACATTGAGTTCTGCTACTTACCCAACCAGATGTTAAATATTTCAAAATGCATCTTTATATTGTCATTGTATCGTAATTGCTTCTCCTGATGTGTTTTTGTTTTACACCAGCATATATTTGGTCCAGAGATATTCAATTGTTTGTCTGATAAGATAATATTTTACTTCTTTATGGAGCACTCTTATGGCAAGCACATTTTTCTGGATGAACTGTTGGTTGGTTTTTTCTCCATAAATATGATAAATTATCATATCATATGAAATGTTAAGATATACTGAAAATATGCCCTATATGATGGTGGTCTGGCATTTTAGAATTGTTTTGGGCAATTCATGTTTGTATGCATTTTTTCTTTTGGCCCTTGAAGGCATCTTTAATAGTTTGCAATTGCGATAGAAATTGTTGTGCTCGTATCTTTAGTTTTTATTACAATTGGTCGAGCTACAACGAGTGTGTCTGATTCCAACTCATCAAGGTGAGCTCCCTTTTTTATTCTTCTCAGGTAATGAGGCGTCAGTGTAGGCCCAATCTTTTTGTTTGTTGCTTTGAAGAGTGTTGTCATGTTGTGGAAAGGCAACATGTGCTTGATACGTGGAGTTGGTGTTGAGCCTGGCGGTAGTAGACAGGGAAGGCACCCATCTCACTTGATCTTGAGAGTTGATTCATATCTTTTTTTTCTTGACCTGATTGAGTTCCTGTATATGCAAGGATAAAGAAGAAGGGGCATTGTCGTGGTTGTTGCTTAAGGTGTTGGTCAGGAGCTGATTGTCGGGACTGATGACAAGAACGGAGAGCAAGATGAGTATGTCAACATGATGTTCCTTGATGTTGGCCTTCTTTTATAAAGTTCACATGCAACTCTCCTCCATGGTTAGAAAAAACTAATTTAAATGTTTTGTTTCTTTGGTGGTTACTCACTTCTCTTACCGTTGTTGTATCAAAACAATTGTATTTTTGTTGATGGCCACTTGGGCTCATTTTCGAGGAGAATGAGATGTGGAATAAACTACTCTAAAATGGTTGGTTCCCTTCAGACAATTTATTAGCTAACTAATTTTGGCTGCTGGTGCACATGATACAATTGTGCTCTGTTGTTGCCATCTTGCATTTTATGTGAGCTTAAGCAAACAATCAATTAAACTTTTACTAAGTTCTTACCGTATGTATTTGCTCAAACACAATTACTGAAAAATTTCAAATATTTTTAGCAAGTACATGGTTTTAAATGGGACTCGGTGCCATTTAGCGCGATGGGCAGTGTTATAGAAATATTTTTTTGGTGCAACAGTTATACACTTTTTTTCAAACTTGGATTTCACAATGTGATAAACATTTTCAAAAGAGTATGGTTTAATATATGGGCTTTCTACAACGAGTACTGAATATGTCCTTGCAAAAGAAACTATTTTCATCCACAACATGGCTTTAGCGGGTCTCTGCACCATTTGGCGCAACGGATAAGAAATTGCACTGGTCCGTGGTTGAGGAAACGCCTTTGTCACCCAGCTGAGGAACTGAGAAAGAAAGGAAGGGGATAGACATTCTCCGCTGGATCCGTCCCCTGCCGCTTCATATTCAACTCGGTCCACATGCATCGCTCTATGTGGGTTGGGCTAAATAACATATGAGCTATCCTAATACCTCCTGATCCCTATATCTCTGTATGTGCACAACAAAGACATGTTTTTTCCCTTAGGTTTCTTATCTTTTTCCTTCTTTTTTTCAGGTATGGACTATCATAATACCTCCTGATCCCTATATCTCCGTATATGCACAACAAAGACATGTTTTTTTCTTAGGTTTCTTATCTTTTTCCTTCTTTTTTTGCAGGAAAAAGATGCACGGTCAGGTTTCTCATCATGATAACCATGTTTTCAAACTTGCTAAAAAAATACAACCATGCCAACTTTACTCTCTCATCATAGTGGTCATATTTTCAAACTGAACATATTCATATTATGCAAAGTTTCCCTTTTCCCAGACTATTATTTAACAACGTAATAAACATGTTTAAAAATAGCATGATTTAGTTGAAGGTTCTTGCAGCATGAAACTATTTTCATCGACAACATGTCTTTAGCAGGTCTCTGCGCCATTTGGCGCAATGGGTCAACTAGTATCTACAACAACATAGACATGTAAAAATACTATCAGGTACTAAGTTCATGATAAATTAAAATTCAATTTAATCATATTACTTAAGAACTCCCACTTAGATAGACATCCCTCTAATCATCTAAGTGATCACGTGATCCATATCAACTAAACCATGTCCGATCATCACGTGAGCTGGAGTAGTTTTCAATAGTGAACATCACTATGTTGATCATATCTACTATATGATTCACGCTCGACCTTTCGGTCTCAGTGTTCCGAGGCCATATCTACGTATGCTAGGCTCGTCAAGTTTAACCCGAGTATTCTACTTGTGCAAAACTGGCTTACACCTGTTGTATGTGAACGTAGAGCTTATCACACCCGATCATTACATGGTGTCTCGGCACGATGAACTGTAGCAACGGTGCATACTCAGGGAGAACACTTATACCTTGAAATTTCAGTGAGAGATCATCTTATAATGCTACCGCCGTACTAAGCAAAATAAGATGCATAAAGGATAAACATCACATGCAATCAATATAAGTGATATGATATGGCCATCATCATCTTGTGCCTTTGATCTCCATCTCCAAAGCACTGCCAGGATCACCATCGTCACCGGCTTGACACCTTGATCTCCATCGTAGCATCGTTGTCGTCTCACCAACTATTGCTTCTACGACTATCGCTACCGCTTAGTGATAAAGTAAAGCAATTACATGGCGATTGCATTTCATACAATAAAAGCGACAACCATATGGCTCCTGCCAGTTGCCGATAACTGTGTTCCAAAACATGATCATCTCATACAATAATTTATATAATCACGCGTTGACCATATCACATCACAACATGCCCTGCAAAAACAAGTTAGACGTCCTCTACTTTGTTGTTGCAAGTTTTACGTGGCTGCTACGGGCTTAGCAAGAACCGTTCTTACCTACGCATCAAAAACCACAACGTGGTATAGTGATTGCTTTTTGATCTTTAGAAAGAACCCTATTCATTGAATCCGATTCAACTAAAGTTGAAGAAACAGACACCCACTAGCCACCTGTGTGCGAAGCACGTCGGTAGAACCAGTCTCGCGTAAGCGACGCGTAATGTCGGTCTGAGCCGCTTCATCCAACAATACTGCTGAATCAAGAATCAACTAGTGATGACAAGCAATATGTATATACCCACGCCCACAACTCCTTTGTGTTCTACTCGTGCATATAACATCTACGCATAGACCTGGCTCGGATGCCACTATTGGGGAACACAATATTTAAAAAAAATTCCTACGATCATGCAAGATCTATCTAGGAGATGTATAACAACGATAGGGGGAGAGTATGTCTACGTACCCTCGTAGAACAAAAGTGGAAGCGTTATGAAACGCAGTTGATGTAGTCGAATGTCTTCGCGATCCAACCGATCAAGTACCGAACACATGACATCTCCGCGATCTGCACACGTTCAGCTGAGTGACGTCCCTCATACTATTGATCTAGTTGAGAATGAGGGAGAGTTTCGTTAGCACGATGGCGTGATGACGGTGATGATGAAGTTACCGACGCAGGGGTTCGCCTAAGCACTACAACGATATGACCTAGGTGGAATTCTATGGAGGGGGGCACCGCACACGGCAAAACAATCAACTTGTGTATCTATGGGGTGCCCCCTCCCTAGTATACAAATGAGCGGAGGAGGGGAGGGCCGGCCCTCATTGGGCGCGCCCAAGGGGGGAGTCCTACTCCCAGTAGGAGTAGGTTTACCCCGTTCCTAGCTAGTAGGAGTAGGAGAAGAAGGAAGAGGGAGAGAGAGGGAAGGAAAGGGGGGGGGGCGGCCCCCACCCAATTCGGATTGGGCTTGGGGGGGGGCGTCCTCCACCTGGCCGCCTCCTCCTCTCTCCCACTAAGGCCCAATAAGGCCCATTGACTCCCCGGGGGTTCCGGTAACCCCTCGGAACTCCGGTAAATGCCCGAACTCATCCGGAACCATTCCGATGTCCAAATATAGCCTTCCAATATATCGATCTTTATGTCTCGACCATTTTGAGACTCCTCGTCATGTCCTTGATCACATCCGGGACTCCGAACTACCTTCGTACATCAAAACACATAAACACATGATACCAATAGTCATCGAACGTTAACCGTGCGGACCCTACGGGTTCGAGAACTATGTAGACATGACCGAGACTCACTTCCGGTCAATAACCAATAGCGGAACCTGGATGCTCATATTGGTTCCTACATATTCTACGAAGATCTTTATCGATCAAACCGCATAACAACATACGTTGTTCCCTTTGTCATCGGTATGTTACTTGCCCGAGATTCGATCATCGGTATCTCAATACCTAGTTCAATCTCGTTACTGGCAAGTCTCTTTAATCGTTCCGTAATGCAACACCCCGCAAATAACTCATTAGTCACATTGCTTTCAAGGCTTATAGTGATGTGCATTACTGAGAGGGCCTAGAGACACCTCTCCGACAATCGGAGTGACAAATCCTAATCTCGATCTATGCCAACTCAACAAACACCATCGGAGACACCTGTAGAGCATCTTTATAGTCACCCAGTTACATTGTGATGTTTAATAGCACACTAAGTGTTCCTTCGATATTCGGGAGTTGCATAATCTCATAGTCATAGGAACATGTATAAGTCATGGAGAAAGCAATAACAATAAACTAAACGATCATAGTGCTAAGCTAACAGATGGGTCAAGTCAATCACATCATTCTCTAATGATGTGATCCCGTTCATCAAATGACCACTCATGTCTATGGTTAGGAAACTTAACCATCTTTGATTAATGACCTAGTCAACTAGAGGCATACTAGTGACACTCTGTTTGTCTATGTATTCACACATGTACTAAGTTTCCGGTTAATACAATTCTAGCATGAATAATAAACATTTATCATGATATAAGGAAATATAAATAACAGCTTTATTATTGCCTCTAGGGCATATTTCCTTCGGTTACTTGCCCGAGATTCGATTGTCGGTATGATTATACCTAGTTCAATCTCGTTACCGAGAAGTCCCTTTACTCGTTCCGTAATGCAACGTCCCACAACTAACTCATTAGTCACATCGCTTGCAAGGCCTATAGTGATGTGCATTACCGAGAGGGACCAGAGATAACTCTCCGATAGTCGGAGTGACAAATCCTAATCTCGATCTATGCCAACTCAACAAACACCATCGGAGACACCTGTAGAGCATCTTTATAGTCACCCTGTTACGTTGTGACGTTTGATAGCACACTAAGTGTTCCTCCGGTATTCGGGAGTTGCATAATCTCATAGTCATAGGAACATATATAAGTCATGGAGAAAGCAATAGCAATAAACTAAACGATCATAGTGTTAAGCTAGCGGATGGGTCAAGTCAATCATATAATTCTCTAATGATGTGATCCCGTTCATCAAATGACAACTCATGTCTATGGCTAGGAAACTTAACCATCTTTGATTAATGAGCTAGTCAAGTAGAGGCATACTAGTGACACTCTGTTTGTCTATGTATTCACACATGTACTAAGTTTCCGGTTAATACAATTCTAGCATGAATAATAAACATTTATCATGATATAAGGAAATATAAATAACAACTTTATTATTGCCTCTAGGGCATATTTCCTTCATCTCCCACTTGCACTAGAGTTAATAATCTAGATTACATTGTAATGATTCTAACACCCATGGAGTCTTGGTGCTGATCATGTTTTGTCGTGAGAGAGGCTTAGTCAACGGGTCTGCAACATTCAAATCCGTATGTATCTTGCAAATCTCTATGTCTCCCTCCTTGACTTGATCGCGGATGGAATTGAAGCGTCTCTTGATGTGCTTGGTTCTCTTGTGAAATCTGGATTCCTTTGCCAAGGCAATTGCACCAGTATTGTCACAAAAGATTTTCATTAGACCCGATGCACTAGGTATGACACCTAGATCGGATATGAACTCCTTCATCCAGACTCCTTCATTTGCTGCTTCTGAAGCAGCTATGTATTCTGCTTCACACGTAGATCTCGCCACGACGCTTTGCTTAGAACTGCACCAACTGACAGCTCCAGCATTCAATAAAAATATGTATCCGGTTTGTGACTTAGATTCATCTAGATCAGTGTCAAAGCTCGCATCAACGTAACCGTTTACGACGAGCTCTTTGTCACCTCCATAAACGAGAAACATATCCTTAGTCCTTTTCAGGTATTTCAGGATGTTCTTGACCGTTGTCTAGTGATCCACTCCTGGATTACTTTGGTACCTCCCTGCTAAACTAATAGCAAGGCACACATCAGGTCTGGTACACATCATTGCATACATGATAGAACCTATGGCTGAGGCATCGGGAATGACTTTCATTTTCTCTCTATCTTCTGCAGTGGTCGGGCAGTGAGTCTGACTCAACTTCACACCTTGTAACACATGCAAGAACCCTTTCTTTGCTTGATCCATTTTGAACTTCTTCAAAACTTTATCAAGGTATGTGTTTTGTGAAAGTCCAATTAAGTGTCTTGATCTATCTCTATAGATCTTGATGCCCAATATATAAGCATCTTCACCGAGGTCTTTCATTGAAAAATTCTTATTCAAGTATCCTTTTATGCTATTCAGAAATTCAGTATCATTTCCAATCAACAATATGTCATCCACATATAATATCAGAAATGCTACAGAGCTCCCACAAACTTTCTTGTAAATACATGCTTCTCCAAAAGTCTGTATAAAACCATATGCTTTGATCACACTATCAAAGCGTATATTCCAACTCCGAGATGCTTCCACCAGTCCATAAATCGATAGCTGGAGCTTACACACTTTGTTAGCACCTTTTGGATCGAAAAAACCTTCTGGTTGCATCATATACAACTATTCTTTAAGATATCCATCAAGGAATGCAGTTTTGACATCCATTTGCCAAATTTCATAATCATAAAATGCGGCAATTGCTAACATGATTCAGACGGACTTAAGCACCGCTACAGGTGAGAAGGTCTCATCATAGTCAACTCCTTGAACTTGACGAAAACCTTTTGCAACAAGTCAAGCTTTGTAGACAGTAACATTACCGTTAGTGTCAGTCTTCTTCTTGAAGATCCATTCTCTATGGCTTGCCGATCATTGGGCAACTCAACCAAAGTCCACACTTTGTTCTCATACATGGATCCCATCTCAGATTTCATGGCCTCAAGCCATTTCTCGGAATCTGGGCTCATCATCGCTTCCTCATAGATCGTAGGTTCGTCATGGTCAAGTAACATGACCTCCAGAACAGGATTACTGTACCACTCTGGTGCGGATCTTACTCTGGTTGACCTACGAGGTTCGGTAGTAACTTGATCAGAAGTTTCATGATCATCATCATTAGCTTCCTCACTAATTGGTGTATGAATCACTGGAACTGATTTCTGTGATGAACTACTTTCCAATATGGGAGCAGGTACAGTTACCTCATCAAGTTCTACTTTCCTCCCACTCACTTCTTTCGAGAGAAACTCCTTCTCTAGAAAGGATCCATTCTTAGCAACGAATATCTTGCCTTCGGATCTGTGATAGAAGGTGTACCCAACAGTCTCCTTTGGGTATCCTATGAAGGCACATTTCTCCGATTTGGGTTCGAGCTTATCAGGTAGAAGTCTTTTCACATAAGCAACGCAGCCCCAAACTTTAAGAAACGACAACTTGGGTTTCTTGCCAAACCACATTTCATATGGTGTCATCTCAATGGATTTCGATGGTGCCCTATTTAATGTGAATGTAGCCGTCTCTAAAGCACAACCCCAAAACAATAGCGGTAAATCAGTAAGAGACATCATAGATTGCACCATATCTAATAAAGTGCGGTTACGATGTTCGGACACACCATTACGCTGTGGTGTTCCAGGTGGCCTGAGTTGCGAAACTATTCTGCATTGTTTCAAATGAATACAAACTCGTAACTCAAATATTCTCCTCCACGATCAGATCATAGAAACTTTATTTTCTTGTTATGATGATTTTCCACTTCACTCTGAAATTCTTTGAACTATTCAAATGTTTCAGACTTATGTTTCATCAAGTAGACATACCCATATCTGCTCAAATCATATGTGAAGGTCAGAAAATAACGATACCCACCACGAGCATCAATACCCATCGGACCGCATACATCAGTATGTATTATTCCAATAAGTCTGTTGCTCGTTCTATTGTTCCTGAGAACGGAGTTTTAGTCATCTTGCCCATGAGGCATGGTTCGCAAGCATAAAGTGATTCATAATCAAGTGATTCCAAAAGCCCATCAGCATGGAGTTTCTTCATGCACTTTACACCAATATGACCTAAACGGCAGTGCCACAAATAAGTTGCACTATCATTATTAAACATATATCTTTTGGCTTCAATACTATGAATATGTGTATCACTACTATCAACATTTAGTAAAAACAGACCACTCATCAAGGGTGCATGACCATAAAAGATATTACTCATATAAATAGAACAACCATTATTCTCCGATTTAAATGAATAACCATCTCGCATCAAACAAGATCCAGATATAATGTTCATGCTTAACGCTGGCACCAAATAACAATTATTCAGGTCTAAAACTAACCCTGAAGGTAGATGTAGATGTAGCGTGCCGACGGCAATGACATCGACTTTGGAACCATTTCCCACACGCATCATCACCTCGTCCTTAGCCAATCTTTGCTTAATCCGTAGCCCCTATTTCGAGTTGCAAATATTAGCAACACAACTAGTATCAAATACCCAGGCGCTACTATGAGCATTCGTAAGGTACACATCAATAACATGTATATCAAATATACCTTTCACTTTGCCATCCTTCTTATCCGCCAAATACTTGGCGCAGTTCCGCTTCCAGTGACCAGTCCATTTGCAGTAGAAGCACTTAGTCCGAGGCTTAGGTCCGGACTTGGGCTTCTTCACTTGAGCAACAACTTGCTTGCCATTCTTCTTGAAGTTCCCCTTCTTCCCTTTGCCCTTCTTCTTGAAACTGGTGGTCTTATTGACCATCAACACTTGATGCTCCTTCTTGATTTCTACCTCCGCAACTTTTAGCATCGCGAAGAGCTCAGGAATTGTCTTATCCATCCCTTGCATATTATAGTTCATCATGAAGCTTTTGTAGCTTGGTGGCAGTGATTGAAGAACTCTGTCAATGACACTATCAACCGGAAGATTAACTCCCAGCTGAGTCAAGTGATTATGGTACCCAGACATTCTGAGTATGTGTTCACTGACAGAACTATTCTCCTCCATTTTGCAGGTGTAGAACTTACTGGACACTTCATATCTCTCATTCCGGGCATTTTCTTGAAATATTAAATTCAACTCCTGGAACATCTCATATGCTCCATGACGTTCAAAACATCATTGAAGTCCCGGTTCTAAGCCATAAAGCATGGCACACTGAACTATCAAGTAGTCATCATGTTTGCTCTACCAGATGTTCTTAACGTCATCAGTGGCATCTGCAACAGGCCTAGCACCTAGCAGTGCTTCTAGGACGTAATTCTTCTGTGTACCAATGAGGATAATCCTCAAGTTACGGACCCAGTCCGTGTAGTTGCTACCATCATCTTTCAACTTAGCTTTCTCTAGGAACGCATTAAAATTCAACGGAACAACAACACGGGCCATTTATCTACAACAACATAGACATGCAAAATACTATCAGGTAATAAGTTCATGATAAATTAATGTTCAATTAATCATATTACTTAAGAACTACCACTTAGATAGACATCCCTCTAATCATCTAAGTGATCACGTGATCCATATCAACTAAACCATGTCCGATCATCACGTGAGATGGAGTAGTTTTCAATGGTGAACATCACCATGTTGATCATATCTACTATATGATTCACGCTCGACCTTTCGGTCTCAGTGTTCCGAGGCCATATCTACGTATGCTAGGCTCGTCAAGTTTAACCCGAGTATTCTACTTGTGCAAAACTGGCTTACACCTGTTGTATGTGAACGTAGAGCTTATCACACCCGATCATTACGTGGTGTCTCGGCACGATGAACTGTAGCAACGGTGCATACTCAGGGAGAACACTTATACCTTGAAATTTAGTGAAAGATCATCTTATAATGCTACCACCGTACTAAGAAAAATAAGATGCATAAAGGATAAACATCACATGCAATCAATATAAGTGATATGATATGACCATCATCATCTTGTGCCTTTGATCTCCATCTCCAAAGCACTGTCAGGATCACCATTGTCACCGGCTTGACACCTTGATCTCCATCGTAGCATTGTTGTCGTCTTGCCAACTATTGCTTCTACGACTATCGCTACCGCTTAGTGATAAAGTAAAGCAATTACATGGCGATTGCATTTCATACAATAAAGCGACAACCATATGGCTCCTGCCAGTTGCCGATAACTGTGTTACAAAAAATGATCATCTCATACAATAATTTATATAATCACGTCTTGACCATATCACATCACAACATGCCCTGGAAAAACAAGTTAGACATCCTATACTTTGTTGTTGCAAGTTTTACGTGGCTGCTACGGGCTTAACAAGAACCGTTCTTACCTACGCATCAAAAACCACAACGCGGTATAGTGATTGCTTTTTGATCTTCAGAAAGAACCCTGTTCATTGTATCCGATTCAAATAAAGTTGGAGAAACTGACACCCACCAGCCACCTGTGTGCAAAGCACGTCGGTAGAACTAGTCCCATGAACGCGGTCATGTAATGTCGGTCCGGGCCGCTTCATCCAACAATACCGCCGAATCAAGAAACAACTAGTGACGGCAAGCAATATGTATATACCCACGCCCACAACTCCTTTGTGTTCTACTCGTGCATATAACATCTACGCATAGACCTGGCTCGGATGCCACTATTGGGGAACGCAATATTTAAAAAAAAATCCTACGATCACGCAAGATCTATCTAGGAGATGCATATCAACGAGAGAGAAGAGTGTGTCTACGTACCCTCGTAGACCGAAAGCGGAAGCGTTAAGTAACGCGGTTGATGTAGTCAAGCGTCTTCGCGATCCAACGGATCAAGTACCGAAAGCACGACACCTCCGCGAACTGCACACATTCAACTCGGTGATGTCCCTCGAACTCTAGATCCAGCTGAGGCCGAGGGAGAGTTTCGTCAGCACGACGGCATGTTGACGGTGATGATGAAGTTACCGCCGCAGGGCTTCGCCTAAGCACTACGACAATATGACCGAGGTGGAAATCTGTGGAGGGGGCACCGCACACAGCTAAGAGATCAACTTGTGTGTCTATGGGGTGCCCCCTCCCTCGTATATAAAGGAGTGGAGGAGGGGAGGGCTGATACGTCTCCAACGTATCTATAATTTTTTGATTGCTCCATGCTATATTATCTACAGTTTTGGACTATATTGGGCTTTATTTTTCACTTTTATATTATTTTTGGGACTAACCTATTAACTGGAGGCCCAGCCCAGAATTGCTGTTTTTTTGCCTATTTTAGTGTTTCGGATAAACAGAATATCGAACGGAGTCCAAACGGAATAAAATCTTCGGGAACATGATTTTCTCACCGAACGTGATCCAGGAGACTTGGACCCTACTCCAGGGGATCAAAGAGGAGGTCACGAGGGTGGGGGGCGCCCCCCTAGGGCGCGCCCCCCTGCCTCGTGGGCCCCTCGGTGCTCCACCGATGTACTTCTTCCTCCTATATATACACACGTACCCCCAAACGATCAGAACAGGAGCCAAAAACCTAATTCCACCGCTGCAACTTTCTGTATCCACGAGATCCCATCTTGGGGCCTGTTCCGAAGCTCCGCCGGAAGAGGGCCGTCATCACGGAGGGCTTCTACATCATCCTAGCCTCTCCGATGAAGTGTGAGTAGTTTACCTCAGACCTTCGGGTCCATAGTTAGTAGCTAGATGGCTTCTTCTCTCTCTTTGAATCTCAATACAAAGTTCTCCCCCTCTCTTGTGGAGATCTATTCGATGTAATCTTCTTTTTGCGGTGTGTTTGTTGAGACCGATGAATTGTGGGTTTATGATCAAGTCTATCTATGAATAATATTTGAATCTTCTCTGAATTCTTTTATGTATGATTGGTTATCTTTGCAAGTCTCTTCGAATTATCCGTTTGGTTTGGCCAACTAGATTGGTAGTTCTTGCCATGGGAGAAGTGCTTAGCTTTGGGTTCGATCTTGCGGTGTCCTTACCCAGTGACAGAAGGGGCAGCAAGGCACGTATTGTATCGTTGCCATCGATGATAACAAGATGGTGTTTATTTCATATTGCATGAATTTATCTCTCTACATCATGTCATCTTGCTTAAGGCGTTACTCTGTTTTTAACTTAATACTCTAGATGCATGCTGGATAGCGGTCGATGAGTGGAGTAATAGTAGTAGATGCAGAATCGTTTCGATCTACTTGTCACGGACGTGATGCCTATATACATGATCATGCCTAGATATTCTCATAACTATGCTCAATTCTGTCAATTGCTCAACAGTAATTTGTTCACCCACCGTAGAATACTTATGCTCTTGAGAGAAGCCACTAGTGAAACCTATGGCCCCCGGGTCTATTCTCATCATATCAATCTCCATCACTTTAATCTTGCTTTGCTTTTTTACTTTGCTTTTACTTTTTACTTTGCATCTTTATACCAAAAATACCAAAAATATTATATCTATCAGATCTCACTCTTGTAAGTGACCGTGAAGGGATTGACAACCCCTAATCGCGTTGGTTGCGAGTAGCTATCGCTTTGTGCAGGTACAAGGGACTTGAGCGTGGCCTCCTACTGGATTGATACCTTGGTTCTCAAAAACTGAGGGAAATACTTACGCTACTCTGCTGCATCATCCCTTCCTCTTCGGGGAAAACGAACGCAAGCTCAAGACATAGCAAGAAGGATTTCTGGCGCCGTTGGCGGGGAGTCTACGCAAAAAGTCAACATACCAAGTACCCATCACAATCCCTATCTCTCGCATTACATTATTTGCCATTTGCCTCTCGTTTTCCTCTCCCCCAATTCACCCTTGCCGTTTTATTCTCCCTCTCCCTCTCTATCCTCCCTCTCTATTTGCCTCTTGTTTGCTCGCGTGCTAGTTTGTTTGCTTGTCATCATGGCTAGTCTCATATCTTCCCCATTGTTTCCCGAGAGTGAAGTTCTAAATTTTAAACAAAGGGAGGGAGAAAATCTAAAAGATGCTTGGTATAGAATTTGCAATGCTCAAAATAGATCTACCAGGAAGCAGTCTACCTTAGTTCTTCTCCGCAATTTTTATGTAGGTGTTAATCCTTGGTATAGATATATCCTCGATACCATTACCGGAGGGAACTTCTTGGGTAGCCATACTTTTGATTCTTATAATGCTATGCTAAATTTATTTGGCTCACCACCTCTTTTGGTTAATGGAACCACGTTAACTTTGGAGCATGTTATGCAAAGACTTGATATTATTGAAAATAAAGTTGCTACTATTGAATCAATTGAAAATCTAGATAAAAAGATCCACAATCAAATTACTCAATATGGATCTAAGGTAGGAATGACTCTGAAAAATATTAAGGAAAAGGGACCCATAGTTAATGAGAAGATAAACTTAGATTCTACTAGAATTGATAAACTTGAGGGTATCATTACAAACTTGGGAACCACTTTTTCTTCCATAAAGAATACTCCAAGTCCTCCTACTAAAATTGCCAAGCTTATGTATGTTCCTAAAAATAAGGGTGAATCGTCTAGTAAGGAAACTGCGGATCTTAAATCTATAAGTATTCATCCTAATCTTTTTGCTATCATTAAGGAACCGATTGCTACAAATGAATTTTTCGATCTTGTGCCTAAAAGTTTGATAATCACTAGAAAGAAAGAGATTCCTAAGGGAAATAGATGCCTCATCGAAGAATTGCCTACCAAAGATGGCAATACCTAGATCTTGTTGGAAATATTCCCTAGAGGCAATAATAAAATGGTTATTATTATATTTCCTTGTTCATGATAATTGTCTATTGTTCATGCTATAATTGTGTTATCCAGAAATCGTAATACATGTGTGAATATATATACCACAACATGTCCCTAGTAAGCCTCTAGTTGACTAGCTCGTTGATCAACAGATAGTCATGGTTTCCTGACTATGGACATTAGATGTCATTGATAACGGGATCACATCATTAGAAGAATGATGTGATGGACAAGACCCAATCTTAAGCATAGCGCAAGATCGTGTAGTTCGTCTGCTAGAGCTTTTCTAATGTCAAGTATCTTTTCCTTAGACCATGAGATTGTGCAACTCCCGGATAATGTAGGAATACTTTGGGTGTGCCAAACGTCACAACGTAACTGGGTGACTATAAAGGTGCACTACGGGTATCTCCGAAAGTGTCTGTTGGATTGGCATGAATCGAGACTGGGATTTGTCACTGCGCATGACGGAGAGGTATCTCTGGGCCCACTCGGTAAAACATCATCGTAATGAGATCAATGTGACTAAGGGTTGGTCACGGGATGATGTGTTACGGAACGAGTAAAGTGACTTGCCGGTAACGAGATTGAACGAGGTATTGGAATACCGACGATCGAATCTCGGGCAAGTAATGTACCGATTGACAAAGGGAATTGAATACGAGATTGATTGAATCCTCGACATCGTGGTTCATCCGATGAGATCATCGTGGAATATGTGGGAGCCAACATGGGTATCCAGATCTCGCTGTTGGCTATTGGCCGGAGAGTTGTCTCGGTCATGTCTACATGGTTCCCGAACCCGTAGGGTCTACACACTTAAGGTTCGGTGACGCTAGGGTTGTAGAGATATTAGTATGCGGTAACCCGAAAGTTGTTCAGAGTCCCGGATGAGATCCTGGACGTCACGAGGAGTTCCGGAATGGTCCGGAGGTAAAGATTTGTATATAGGAAGTCCAGTTTCGGCCACCGAGAAAGTTATGGGGTCATCAGTATTGTACCGGGACCACCGGAAGGGTCCCGGGGGGTCCACCGGGTGGGGCCACCTATCCCGAAGGGCCCCATGGGCTGAAGTGGGAAGGGAACCAGCCCCTGGTGGGATGGTGTGCCCCCATGGGCCTCCTCCTGTGCCTAGGGTTGGAAACCCTGGGGGTGGGGGGCGCCCCACCAAACTTGGGGGGCAAGTCCCCCCCCCTTGGCCGCCGCCCCCCATCTAGATGGGATCTAGAGGGGCCGGCGCCCCCTGGCCCCTATATATAGTGGAGGGGAGGGAGGGCAGCCGCACCCAAGTCCCTGGTGCCTCCCTCTCCCCCCGTGACACCTCTCCCTCTCGTTGGTGCTTGGCGAAGCCCTGCCGAGATCCCGCTGCTTCCACCACCACGCCGTCGTGCTCCTGGATCTCCATCAACCTCTCCTCTCCCCTTGCTGGATCAAGAAGGAGGAGACATCTCTCCCAACCATACGTGTGTTGAACGCGGAGGTGTCGTCCGTTCGGCGCTCGGTCATCGGTGTTTTGGATCACGACGAGTACTACTCCATCAACCCCGTTCTCTTGAACGCTTCCGCTCGCGATCTACAAGGGTATGTAGATGCACCCCCTCTCCCTCGTTTCTAGATGACTTCATAGATTGATCTTGGTGATGCATAGAAAATTTTAAAATTCTGCTACGTTCCCCAACAGTGGCATCATGAGCTAGGTCTATGCGTAGTTTCTATGCACGAGTAGAACACAAGTTGTTGTGGGCGTTGATTTTGTCAATTTACTTGCCGTTACTAGTCTTATCTTGATTCGGCGGCATCGTGGGATGAAGCGGCCCGGACCGACCTTACACGTACGCTTATGTGAGACTGGTTCCACCGACTGACATGCACTAGTTGCATAAGGTGGCTAGTGGGTGTCTGTCTCTCCCACTTTAGTCGGATCGGATTCGATGAAAAGGGTCCTTATGAAGGGTAAATAGAAATTGGAATATCACGTTGTGGTTTTGGTGTAGGTAAGAAACGTTCTTGCTAGAAACCTTTAGCAGCCACGTAAAAACTTGCAACAACAATTAGAGGACGTCTAACTTGTTTTTGCAGCATGTGCCATGTGATGTGATATGGCCAAAAGGATGTGATGAATGATATATGTGATGTATGAGATTGATCATGTTCTTGTAATAGGAGTCACGACTTGCATGTCGATGAGTATGACAACCGGCAGGAGCCATAGGAGTTGTCTTAATTTATTTATGACCCGCGTGTCAACATAAACGTCATGTAATTACTTTACTTTATCGTTAGCCATAGTAGTAGAAGTAATAGTTGATGAGACAACTTCATGAAGACACGATGATGGAGATCATGGTGTCATGCCGGTGACGACGATGATCATGGCGCCCCGAAGATGGAGATCAAAAGGAGCAAAATAATATTGGCCATATCATGTCACTACTTGATTGCATGTGATGTTTATCATGTTTTACATCTTATTTGCTTAGAACGACGGCAGCATAAATAAGATGATTCCTCGCAATAATTTCAAGAAAGTGTTCCCCCTAACTGTGCACCGTTGCTAAGGTCCGTTGTTCCGAAGCACCACGTGATGATCGGGTGTGATAGGTTCTAACATTCGCATACAACGGGTGTAAGCCAGATTTACACACGCAATACACTTAGGTTGACTTGACGAGCCTAACATGTACAGACATGGCCTCGGAACACGGAAGACCGAAAGGTCGAACATGAGTCGTATAGAAGATACGATCAACATGAAAATGTTCACCGATGATGACTAGTCCGTCTCACGTGATGATCGGACACGGCCTAGTTGACTCGGATCATGTATCACTTAGATGACTAGAGGGATGTCTATCTGAGTGGGAGTTCATTAATAATTTGATTAGATGAACTTAATTATCATGAACATAGTCTAAAATATTTGCAATATGTCTTGTAGATCAAATGGCCCACGCTAATGTTGCCCTCAACTTCCCTCAACTTCAACGCGTTCCTAGAGAAAACAAGCTGAAAGACGATGGTAGCAACTACACGGACTGGGTCCGTAACCTGAGGATTATCCTCATAGCTGCCAAGAAAGCATATGTCCTTGATGCACCGCTAGGTGAAGCACCTGTTTTCCCTGCAACAAGACGTTATGAACGCTTGGGCAGTGATGATTACTCCCTGGTTCAGTGCGGCATGCTTTACAGCTTAGAACCGGGGCTCCAAAAGCGTTTTGAGCAACACGGAGCATATGAGATGTTCCAAGAGCTGAAAATGGTTTTCCAAGCTCACGCCCGGGTCGAGAGATATGAAGTCTCCGACAAGTTCTACAGTTGTAAGATGGAGGAGAACAGTTCTGTCAGCGAGCACATACTCAAAATGTCTGGGCTGCATAACCGCTTGTCTCAGCTAGGAGTTAATCTCCCGGATGATGCGGTCGTTGACAGAATCCTTCAGTCGCTCCCACCTAGCTACAAGAGCTTTGTGATGAACTTCAATATGCAGGGGATGGAAAAGACCATTCCCGAGGTATATTCAATGCTGAAATCAGCTGAAATCAGCGGAGGTGGAAATCAAAAAGGAACATCAAGTGTTGATGGTGAATAAAACCACTAAGTTCAAGAAAGGCAAGGGTAAAAAGAACTTCAAGAAGGACGACAAGGGAGTTGCCGCGCCCGGTAAGCAAGCTGCCGGGAAGAAGTCGAAGAATGGACCCAAGCCCGAGATTGAGTGCTTTTATTGCAAGGGAAACGGTCATTGGAAGCGGAACTGCCCCAAGTACTTAGCGGAAAAGAAGGCCGGCAATACCAAAGGTATATGTGATATACATGTTATTGATGTGTACCTTACCAGCGCTTGTAGTAGCTCCTGGGTATTTGATACCGGTGCAGTTGCTCATATTTGTAACTCAAAACAGGAACTGCGGAATAAACGGAGACTGGCAAAGGACGAGGTGACGATGCGCGTCGGGAATGGTTCCAAGGTCGATGTGATCGCCGTCGGCACGCTACCTCTGCATTTACCTACGGGATTAGTTTTAAACCTCAATAATTGTTATTTAGTACCAGCTTTGAGCATGAACATTGTATCTAGATCTCGTTTAATGCGAGATGGCTACTCATTTAAATCTGAGAATAATGGTTGTTCTATTTATATGAGAGACATGTTTTATGGTCATGCCCCGCTGGTCAATGGTTTATTCTTATTTAATCTTGAACGTGATTTTACACACATTCATAGTGTGAATGACAAAAGATGTAAGGTTGATAATGATAGTCCCACATACTTGTGGCACTGCCGCCTTGGTCACATTGGTGTCAAATGCATGAAGAAACTCCATGCGGATGGACTTTTGGACTCTCTTGATTATGAATCATTTGACACATGCGAACCATGCCTCATGGGTAAAATGACCAAGACTCCATTCTCCGGAACAATGGAGCGAGCAACCAACTTATTGGAAATCATACATACTGATGTGTGCAGTCCAATGAGCGTTGAGGCTCGCGGTGGCTATCGTTATGTCCTCACCCTCACTGATGACTTAAGTAGATATGGGTATGTCTACTTAATGAAACACAAGTCTAAGACCTTTGAAAAGTTCAAGGAATTTTAGAGTGAGGTTGAGAATCAACGTGACAGGAAAATCAAGTTCTTACGATCAGATCGTGGGGGAGAATATTTGAGTCACGAATTTGGCACACACTTAAGGAAATGTGGAATAGTTTCACAACTCACTCCGCCTAGAAAACCATAGCTTAATGGTGTGTCCGAACGTCGTAATCGCACCCTATTGGATATGGTACGATCTATGATGTCTCTTACCGATCTACCGCTATCATTTTGGGGTTATGCTATAGAGACTGCCGCATTCACTTTAAATAGGGCTCCGTCGAAATCCGTTGAGACGACACCGTATGAATTGTGGTTTGGCAAGAAACCTAAGCTGTCGTTTCTGAAAGTTTGGGGATGTGATGCTTATGTCAAGAAACTTCAACCTGAAAAGCTCGAACCCAAATCGGAAAAATGCGTCTTCATAGGATACCCTAAAGAAACTATTGGGTATACCTTCTATCTTAGATCCGAAGGCAAGACCTTTGTTGCCAAGAATGGATCCTTTCTAGAGAAAGAGTTTCTCTCGAAAGAAGTAAGTGGGAGGAAAGTAGAACTTGATGAAGTATTGCCTCTTGAACCGGAGAGTGGCGCAGCTCAAGAAATTGTTCCTGAGGTGTCTGCACCGACTAGGGAGGAAGTTAATGATGATGATCATGAAACTTCAGATCAAGTTGCTACTGAACTTCGAAGGTCCACAAGGACGCGTTCCGCACCAGAGTGGTACGGCAACCCTGTCCTGGAAATCATGTTGTTAGACAATGGTGAACCTTTGAACTATGAAGAAGCGATGGCGGGCCTAGATTCCGACAAATGGCTGGAAGCCATGAAATTTGAGATAGGATCCATGTATGAAAACGAAGTATGGACTTTGACTGACTTGCCCGATGATCGGCGAGCCATAGAAAATAAATGGATCTTTAAGAAGAAGACAGACGCGGATGGTAATGTGACCATCTATAAGGCTCGGCTTGTCGCTAAGGGTTATCGACAAGTTCAAGGGGTTGACTACGATGAGACTTTCTCACCCGTAGCGAAGCTGAAGTCTGTTCGAATCATGTTAGCAATTGCTGCATTCTATGATTATGAGATATGGAAAATGGACGTCAAAACGGCATTCCTTAATGGTTTCCTTAAGGAAGAATTGTATATGATGCAGCCGGAAGGTTTTGTCGATCCTAAGAATGCTGACAAGGTGTGCAAGCTCCAACGCTCAATCTATGGGATGGTGCAAGCATCTCGGAGTTGGAACATTCTTTTTGATGAGATGATCAAAGCGTTTGGGTTTACGCAGACTTATGGAGAAGCCTGCGTTTACAAGAAAGTGAGTGGGAGCTCTGTAGCATTTCTCATATTGTATGTGGATGACATACTATTGATGGGAAATGATATAGAATTCTTGGAAAGCATAAAGGCCTACTTGAACAAGTGTTTTTCAATGAAGGACCTTGGAGAAGCTGCTTATATATTAGGCATCAAGATCTATAGAGATAGATCGAGACGCCTCATTGGTCTTTCAGAAAGTACGTACCTTGACAATATATTGAAGAAGTTCAATATGGATCAGTCCAAGAAGGGGTTCTTGCCTGTATTGCAAGGTATGAGATTGAGCACGGCTCAATGCCCGACCATGGCAGAAGATAGAGAAAAGATGAGTGTCGTCCCCTATGCCTCGGCCATAGGGTCTATCATGTATGCCATGCTGTGTACCAGGCCTGATGTAAACCTTGCCGTAAGTTTGGTAGGAAGGTACCAAAGTAATCCTGGCATGGAACACTGGACAGTGGTCAAGAATATCCTGAAGTACCTGAAAAGGACTAAGGATATGTTTCTCGTCTATGGAGGTGATGAAGAGCTCATTGTAAAGGGTTACGTCGATGCTAGCTTCGACACAGATCTGGATGACTCTAAGTCACAAACCGGATACGTGTATATTTTGAATGGTGGGGCAGTCAGCTGGTGCAGTTGCAAGCAAAGCATCGTGGCGGGATCTACATGTGAAGCGGAGTACATGGCAGCCTCAGAGGCAGCACAAGAAGCAATCTGGGTGAAGGGGTTCATTACCGACCTAGGAGTTATTCCCAATGCGTCGGGCCCGATGACTCTCTTCTATGACAACACTGGAGCTATTGCCCTTGCCAAGGAGCCCAGGTTTCACAGGAAGACCAGGCATATCAAGCGTCACTTCAACTCCATTCGTGAAAATGTTCAAAATGGAGACATAGATATTTGCAAAGTGCATACGGACCTGAATGTCGCAGATCCGTTGACTAAACCTCTTCCTCGAGCAAAACATGATCAACACCAGAACTCTATGGGTGTTCGATTCATCACAATGTAACTAGATTATTGACTCTAGTGCAAGTGGGAGACTATTGGAAATATGCCCTAGAGGCAATAATAAAATGGTTATTATTATATTTCCTTGTTCATGATAATTGTCTATTGTTCATGCTATAATTGTGTTATCCGGAAATCGTAATACATGTGTGAATATATAGACCACAACATGTCCCTAGTAAGCCTCTAGTTGACTAGCTTGTTGATCAACATATAGTCATGGTTTCCTGACTATGGACATTAGATGTCATTGATAACGGGATCACATCATTAGAAGAATGATGTGATGGACAAGACCCAATCTTAAGCATAGAACAAGATCGTGTAGTTCGTCTGCTAGAGCTTTTCTAATGTCAAGTATCTTTTCCTTAGACCATGAGATTGTGCAACTCCCGGATACTGTAGGAATACTTTGGGTGTGCCAAACGTCACAACGTAACTGAGTAACTATAAAGGTGCACTACGGGTATCTCCGAAAGTGTCTGTTGGGTTGGCACGAATCGAGACTGGGATTTGTCACTCCGCATGACGGAGAGGTATCTCTGGGCCGACTCGGTAAAACATCATCGTAATGAGCTCAATGTGACTAAGGGTTGGTCACGGGATGATGTGTTACGGAACGAGTAAAGTGACTTGCCGGTAACGAGATTGAACGAGGTATTGGAATACCGACGATCGAATCTCGGGCAAGTAACGCACCGATTGACAAAGGGAATTGAATACAAGATTGATTGAATCCTCGACATCGTGGTTCATCCAATGAGATCATCATGGAATATGTGGGAGCCAACATGGGTATCCAGATCCCACTGTTGGCTATTGGCCGGAGAGTTGTCTCGGTCATGTCTGCATGGTTCCCGAACCCATAGGGTCTACACACTTAAGGTTTGGTGATTCTAGGGTTGTAGAGATATTAGTATGCGGTAACCCGAAAGTTGTTCGGAGTCCCGGATGAGATCCCGGACGTCACGAGGAGTTCCGGAATGGTCCGGAGGTAAAGAATTATATATAGGAAGTGCTATTTCGGCCATCGGGAAAGTTCCAGGGTCACCGATATTGTACCGGGACCATCGGAAGGGTCCCGGGGGGTCCACCGGGTGGGGCCACCTATCCCGGAGGGACCCATGGGCTGAAATGGGAAGGGAACCAGCCCTTGGTGGGCTGGTGCGCCCCCCATGGGCCTCCTCCTGCGCCTAGGGTTGGAAACCCTGGGGGTGGGGGGCGCCCTACCAAACTTGGGGGGCAAGTCCCCCCCTTAGCCGCTGCCCCCATCTAGATGGGATCTAGAGGGGCCGGCGCCCCCTTGGCCCCTATATATAGTGGAGGGGAAGGAGGGCAGCCGCACCCAAGTCCCTGGCGCCTCCCTCTCCCCCCGTGACACCTCTCCCTCTCGTTGGTGTTTGGCGAAGCCCTGCCGAGATCCCGCTGCTTCCACCACCACGCCGTCGTGCTGCTGGATCTCCATCAACCTATCCTCTCCCCTTGCTGGATCAAGAAAGAGGAGACGTCTCTCCCAACCGTACGTGTGTTGAACGCGGAGGTGCCGTCCGTTCGGCGCTCGGTCATCGGTGATTTGGATCACGACGAGTACGACTCCATCAACACTGTTCTCTTGAACGCTTCCGCTCGCGATCTACAATGGTATGTAGATGCACTCACCTCACCCTCGTTTCTAGATGACTTCATAGATTGATCTTGGTGATGCGTAGAAAATTTTAAAATTCTGCTACGTTCCCCAACAGATCTATCCTCGCTTTTATGCCTAGCTAGGGGCGTTAAACGATAGCGCTTGTTGGGAGGCAACCCAATTTTATTTTTATTCCTTGCTTTTTACTCCTGCTTAGTAATAAATAAATTATTTAGCCTCTGTTTTGGTTGTGTTTTTTGTGTTTAATTAGTGTTTGTGCCAAGTAGAACCATTGGGAAGACTTGGGGAAAGTCTTGTTGAACTTCCTGTAAAAAACAGAAACTTTAGCGCTCACGAGAACTGCTGTCATTTTGATTTGAAGAGTGATATTTAGTTAATTATTTTTTCAGATGATTAATAGATAAATTCCTCACGTCCAGCAATTTATTTTAGAATTTTTGGGGTTCCAGATCTTGCGCTAGCTACAGATTACTACAGAGTGTTCTGTTTTTGACAGATTCTGTTTTTCGTGTGTTGTTTGCTTATTTTTATGAATCTATGGCTAGTAAAATAGTTTATAATCCATAGAGAAGTTGTAATAAAGTAGGTTTAACACCAATATAAATAAATAATGAGTTCATTACAGTACCTTGAAGTGGTCTTTTGTTTTCTTTCGCTAACGGAGCTCACGAGTTTTCTATTTTGAGTTTTGTGTTGTGAAGTTTTCAAGTTTTGGGTGAATTCTTTTGATGGATGATGGAACAAGGAGTGGAAAGAGCCTAAGATTGGGGATGCCCATGGCACCCCCAAGATAATCCAAGTACACCAAAAATTCAAAGCTTGGGGATGGCCCGGAAGGCATCCCCTTCTTTCGTCCACTTCCATCGGTAATTTACTTGGAGCTCTATTTTTATTCACCAACATGATATGTGTTTTGCTTGGAGCGTCTTGTATTATTTGTGTCTTTGTGTCTTAGTAGCCACAATCATCCTTGCTGTACACACCTTTTTAGAGAGCCATACATGAATTAAAATTTGATAGAATACTCTATGTGCTTCACTTATATCTTTTGAGCTAAGTAGTTTTGCTCTATGTGCTTCACTTATATCTTTTGAGCGTTATAATTTTGCTCTATGTGCTTCACTTATATATTCTGAGCTAAGTAGTTTTGCTCTATGTGCTTCACTTATATCTTTTCAGCTAGTTAATTTTGCTCTATGTGCTTCACTTATATCTTTTGAGTGTTATAATTTTGCTCTATGTGCTTCACTTAGATCTTTTAGAGCACGGTGGTGGATTTGTTTTAAAGAAACTATTGATATCTCATGCTTCACTTAAATTATTTTGAGAATATCTTAATAGCATGGTAATTTGCTTAATAATAATATGCTTGGTATTCAAGATTTGTGAAACTTTCTTTTGAGTGTGTTGAATACTAAGAAAAGATTGAAGCATGATAATTGTTTTGAGATATGGAGGTGATAATATTAAAGTCATGCTAGTTGAGTAGTTGTGAATTTAAAGAATACTTGTGTTAAAGTTTGTGATTCCCGTAGCATGCACGTATGATGAACCATTATGTGATGAAGTCGGAGCATGATTTATTTATTGATTGTCTTCCTTATGAGTGGCGGTCGGGGACGAGCGATGGTCTTTTCCTACCAATCTATCCCCCTAGGAGCATGCACGTAATACTTTGCTTTGATAACTTCTAGATTTTTGCAATAAGTATATGAGTTCTTTATGACTAATGTTTGAGTCCATGGATTGTACGCACTCTCACCCTTCCACCTTTGCTAGCCTCTCTAATACCGCGCACCTTTCGCCGGTATCATACACCTACCATATACCTTCCTCAAAACAGCCACCATACCTACCTATTATGGAATTTCAATAGCCATTCCGAGATATATTGCCATGCAACTTTCCACCATCTAGTTCATCATGACATATTCATCATTGTCATATTGCTTAGCATGATGATGTAGTTGACATAGTATTTGTGGCAAAGCCACCGTTCATAATTTTTTCATACTTGTCACTCTTGATTCATTGCATATCCCGGTACACCGCCAGAGGCATCCATATAGAGTCATACTTTGTTTTAGAATCGAGTTGTAAATAAATAAAACTGTGATGATCATCATTCAATAGAGCATTGTACCAAATAAAAAAGAGAAAGGCCAAAGAAAAAAAGAAGGCCCAAAAAAAGAAAATAAATAAAAAGGGGCAATGCTACTATCCTTTTTTCCACACTTGTGCTTCAAAGTAGCACCATGATATAGCGAGTCTCATATATTGTGCTTCAAAGTAGCACCATGTTCTTCATATAGAGAGTCTCATATGTTGTCACTTTCATATACTAGTGGGAATTTTTCATTATAGACCTTGGCTTGTATATTCCAATGATGGGCTTCCTCAAAATTGCCCTAGGTCTTCGTGAGCAAGCAAGTTGGATGCACACCCACTTAGTTTCTTTTGTTGAGCTTTCATACATTTATAGCTCTAGTGCATCCGTTGCATGGAAATCCCTACTCACTCACATTGATATCTATTGATGGGCATCTCCATAGCCCGTTGATACGCCTAGTTGATGTGAGACTATCTTCTCCTCCTTTTTGCCTTCTCCACAACCACCCTTCTATTCCACCTATAGTGCTATATCCATGGCTCACGCTCATGTATTGCATGAAGATTGAAAAAGTTTTGAAAAAGTTAGAGTATGAAACATTTGCTTGGCTTGTCATCGGGGTTGTGCATGATTTAAATACTTTGTGTGGTGAAGATGGAGCATAGCCAGACTATATGATTTTGTAGGGATAACTTCCTTTGGCCATGTTATTTTGGGAAGACATAATTGCTTTGTTAGTATGCTTGAAGTATTATTATTTTTGTGTCAATATAAACTTTTGTCTTGAATCTTTCTAATCTGAATATTCATACCACAACTAAGAAGATTTGCATTGAAATTATGCCAAGTAGCACTCTGCATCAAAAATTCTCTTTTTATCATTTACCTACTCGAGGACGAGCAGGAATTAAGCTTGGGGATGCCTGATACGTCTCCAACGTATCTATAATTTTTGATTGCTCCATGCTATATTTTCTACTGTTTTGGACTATATTGGGCTTTATTTTCCACTTATATATTATTTTTGGGACTAACCTATTAACCGGAGGCCCAGCCCAGAATTGCTGTTTTTGCCTATTTCAGTGTTTCAGATAAATAGAATATCAAACAGAGTCCAAACGGAATAAAATCTTCGGGAATGTGATTTTCTCACCGAACGTGATCCAGGAGACTTGGATCCTACTCCAGGGGATCAAAGAGGAGGTTACGAGGGTGGGGGGCGCCCCCCTAGGGCGCGCCCCCTGCCTCGTGGGCCCCTCGGTGCTCCACCGACGTACTTCTTCCTCCTATATATACACATGTACCCCCAAACGATCAGAACAGGAGCCAAAAACCTAATTCCACCGCCACAACTTTCTGTATCCATGATATCCCATCTTGGGGCCTGTTCCGGAGCTCCACCGGAAGAGGGCCGTAATCACGGAGGGCTTCTACATCATCCTAGCCTCTCCGATGAAGTGTGAGTAGTTTACCTCAGACCTTCGGGTCCATAGTTAGTAGCTAGATGGCTTCTTCTCTCTCTTTGAATCTCAATATAAAGTTCTCCCCCTCTCTTGTGGAGATCTATTCGATGTAATCATCTTTTTGAGGTGTGTTTGTTGAGACCGATGAATTGTGGGTTTATGATCAAGTCTATCTATGAATAATATTTGAATCTTCTCTGAATTCTTTTATGTATGCTTGGTTATCTTTGCAAGTCTCTTCGAATTATCCGTTTGGTTTGGCCAACTAGATTGGTAGTTCTTGCCATGGGAGAAGTGCTTAGCTTTGGGTTCGATCTTGCGGTGTCCTTACCCAGTGACAGAAGGGGCAGCAAGGCACGTATTGTATCGTTGCCATAGAGGATAACAAGATGGGGTTTATTTCATATTGCATGAATTTATCTCTCTACATCATGTCATCTTGCTTAAAGCGTTACTCTGTTTTTAACTTAATACTCTAGATGCATGCTGGATAGCGGTCGATGAGTGGAGTAATAGTCGTAGATGCAGAACCGTTTCGATCTACTTGTCACGGACGTGATGCCTATATACATGATCATGCCTAGATATTCTCATAACTATGCTCAATTCTGTCAATTGCTCAACAATAATTTGTTCACCCACCGTAGAATACTTATGCTCTTGAGAGAAGCCACTAGTGAAACCTATGGCCCCCGGGTCTATTCTCATCATATCAATCTCCATCACTTTAATCTTGCTTTGCTTTTTTACTTTGCTTTTACTTTTTACTTTGCATCTTTATACCAAAAATACCAAAAATATTATATCTATCAGATCTCACTCTCGTAAGTGACCGTGAAGGGATTGACAACCCCTAATCGCGTTGGTTGCGAGTAGCTATCGCTTTGTGCAGGTACAACGGACTTGAGCGTGGCCTCCTACTGGATTGATACCTTGGTTCTCAAAAACTGAGGGAAATACTTACGCTACTCTGCTGCATCATCCCTTCCTCTTCGGGGAAAACCAACGCAAGCTGAAGACATAGCAAGGGCCGACCTCCTATGGCGCACCCTAAGGGGGGGATTCCTACTCCTAGTAGGAGTAGGTTTCCCCCCTTCCCTAGTTGGAGTAGGAGAAGAAGGAAGAGGGAGAGGGAGAGAAGGAAAGGGGGGCCGGCCCCCCTCCCAATTCGGATTGGGCCTGGGCCGCGCGCGCCTCTCACTTGGCCGCCTCCTCGTCTCTCCCACCATGGCCCATTAAGGCCCATTAACTCCCCGGGGGGTTCCGGTAACCCCCTGGTACTCCGGAAAATGCCCGAACTTATCCGAAACCTTTCCGGTGTCCAAACATAGCCTTCCAATATATCAATCTTTATGTCTCGACCATTTCGAGACTCCTCGTCATGTCCGTGATCACATGTGGGACTCCGAACTATCTTCGGTACATCAAATCACATAACTCATAATACATATCATCATCGAACGTTAAGCGTGCGGACACTACGGGTTCGAGAACTATGGAGACAAGACGTGTGCCGCCTGTGATGGCAGTGCGAGGGCGCAAGGCCAGGCTCCGCATCAGCAAAGGGTCCCGGTGGCCACCGCGGGCTGCCGCGCTTTCACCCCTGAACTGCATAGTGTCGCCTGGCAGGCAAGTTCAAGCCAGACCTGCCTCCGTGCTACGACGGCACCCCAACCCCGTGGAGTTCCTGCAGCTCTACGAGCTGAGCATCGAGGCGGCCAACGGCGACGAGAAAGTCATGGCGAACTGGTTCCTCATGGCTCTCGAGGATGGCGCACACTCGTGGCTCCTGAACCTGCCTCCAGGCTCCATCTCTTCCTGGAATGAGATGCGCGACCGTTTCGTCGCCAACTTACAGGGCACTCGCGACCGCCGTCTGGCCGCGGGTGACCTGTGCCGCGTCAAACAATAACCAGGGGAGACCCTCCAGAAGTACATCTAGCGCTTCAACAACGTTCATCTCAAGATCCCCAAGGTGACGGACGAGGCCATCATCTCTACGTTCTACGATGGCGTCCGCGACGTCAAGATGAAGGAGGAGCTCGCCATCCACGAGGAGCTGTGCACATCCCTGGAGCTGTTCAACCTGGCGACCAAATGCGCAAGGGCTGAGGAAGGGCGCCTTTCCCTTCTTGAGCTCCCAGCTACCGACCCGGAGGAGAAGAAAGCCAAGGCCAAGGACGTGAAGCACAAGGGAGCGGCCGTACTCGCGGCAGAGCCAGACACGAAGCGCGGCAGGGACCAGCCTGAGTCATCCAAGAGCAGTCGACCGTTCTGTGCCTTCCACAACGTGCACATCCACAACACCAACGATTGTCAAGAGTTTAGGGCCATTCGCGACGGACGCTTCGGTCGACGCCCCGAGCGCAACGACCGAGGCTATGGCTGAGGAGGAGGACGTGGCGCAGGACGCTGGGATGACCGCGGCCCATGCTAGGAGTGGCGTGACCAGCCTCGTGAGGACCGATGGCAGGATCAGCCTCGCGAAGGTGCCTGGAGGGATCAGCCTCATGAGGACCGTCCTCAGGGAAATGCTGGGCTTCCTCCACTGCCGCCACCACCAAGAAGGAACGACGACCACCACCAAGATGAGGGGGCTGGGGGCTTCCAGGAGCCGCGTGCTATCGCCTGCATCTTGGGCGGAGCTCAAGCCCCATTCTCACATCGTATCTTCAAGCAGTTTGCTCGCGAGGTGAACGCGGTCCTCCCCAAGCTCGAGGCTACACGCCCGCTCAGGTGGTCCAAGTGCGCTATTACCTTCAGCTCAGCAGACCAACTCAAGTGCGTGGCCACCGCTGGCGCTCTCCCGATGCTCTATTCACCCATCATCAGCAACGTGCAAGTCACCAAGACTCACATCGATGGGGGCGCAGGGCTTAACGTCCTGTCCGTCGAGATGTTCGACAACCTTTAAGTGCCCTATGATCAACTTCAGCCTACCAAGCCTTTATCAGGAGTGACCGATGGCTCCACCACCCCGATAGGACAGGTCCGCCTCCCAGTCAACTTCGGACAGCGTGACAACTACCACACCGAGCTCATCAATTTCGACGTCGCCCACATCCGTCTGTCGTACAATGCCATCCTCGGGTATCTAGCCCTGGCTAAGTTCATGGCGGTGACCCACCACGGCTACAATGTCCTCAAGATGCCAGGAAGCGGCGGGATCATCACAATCCCCTATGAAGAAAGAGACGCAGTGTGCTCCCTCGAGCGTGCCTTCCCAGCTGCAGCAATCGAAGACCCTGAGAGCAAGGGCAAGTACCCTCCTGAGGCCATCCCTAAGAAGAAGAAGCAGTTACTCCGTGCTGGGCCTCAGGAGAACGGCGCCGCAAGTGGCGCCACGTCAGGATCAGCGCCCGCACATGGGGCGCCTCCCTCTGTTGCATAGGAAAGCGCGCCCGACACGCTCCTCGGGCAAGGCTCGGGGGCTCTCTTCTGGAGGGCCCCAGACCTTGCTAACATTATGAGGGAGGCGCTCGGGCACCATTTGGAGGCATGCTTCGTGGCGCATTTCCCTCGGGAGGACACAGGGCGAGGAGCGCCCAGTGCTCAGGAGTTCATTACCAAGACCACTCAGGAACTGCAGGATGCGAGGGCCATGCGCGGCGATCGCCGCTCACCTGGAGCAGCTCCCCATCCAGGCGAGGATGCCGGGCTGCGCCTCTACATCGACGTCCCAGGGCTCAACAAGGCCGCGTCTCGGGAGCTCTTCTGGCCTTCGCGCGTGGGATGCTGCGAGGGCCCACCACACAACTACGTTCGCATTCCATTCGGCCTACCGAGCATGACATCCGCCTACCAACGCAATATGCACCGCGTCTTAGCGGCTCAGGAGGCCAGGCACCATGCAGTCCTGCCAGAGATGACGACAGTCCTCAAGGAACCGTGTCGGTGTCAAAACCGGCGGATCTTGGGCAGGGGGTTCCGAACTGTGCGTCTAGGCCGGATGGTAACAGGAGGCAGGGAACACGATGTTTTACCCAGGTTCGGGCCCTCTTGATGGAGGTAAAAACCTACGTCCTTCTTGATTAATATTGATGATATGGGTAGTACAAGAGTAGATCTACCACGAGATCAAGGAGGCTAAACCCTAGAAGCTAGCCTATGGTATGATTGTTGTATATGGAGTTGATTGCCTATGGACTACAACCCTCCAGTTTATATAGACACCGGATAGGGTTAGGGTTACACAGAGTCGGTTACAGTGGTAGGAGATCTTGAATATCCGCATCGCCAAGCTTGCCTTCCACGCCAAGGAAAGTCCCATCCGGACACGGGACAAAGTCTTCAATCTTGTATCTTCATAGTCCAGGAGTTCGGCTGAAGGTATAGTCCGGCTACCCAAACACCCCCTTATCCAGGACTCCCTCAGTAGCCCCTGAACCAGGCTTCAATGACGACGAGTCCGGCGCGCAAATTGTCTTCGGCATTGCAAGGCGGGTTCCTCCTCCAAGTCCTTCATAGAAGATTGTAAACACCAAGGGTAGTGTCCGGCTCTGCAAAATAAGCTTCCACATATTGCCATAGAGAGAATAATATTAACACAAATCAAATCTGCTGACGTATTCCGCAGCGCGTCATCACACTACGGCCAAGTCCTTTACTCGAATCGTTTTTACTTTTCCACCTCAGCATGTTTTGCGAGGCGGTTTCCTTGGCACGTCTTGTCAAAGCAGAGATCGTGTACCCCCTTTACGGGATTCTCATCAATACGGACGTGGGTAACCCAACCGCGCCATTTATCACGGCGCTTGGGAGGCAAGCGAGTTTTACTAGGCTGGTGGGGACGCACAACCGCATCCGCCCATATAAGGGGATAAGGATCCACCTTTTTACCTACGCCTTCTTCCTCCTTTGCCTATTCATCTCCTGCGCACTCGAGCTCCAGCGCCCAAGCCCGCACTTCCCACCTCAACCTTCTCCAGCAATGTCCGGAGTGGGAGGCAAGTGGATGGTCTCCTCCGTCACGGAGGGCCATGTCAAAAAGCTAAGGAAGGCCGGATACTTGTCCAAAGACATCGCGCACCGGCTTCCCGAGGAGGGGCAGCTTCTCCCCACCCCAAGGCCCCATGAGAGGGTAGTATTCCTTCCCCACTTCCTCCGTGGACTGGGTTTTCCACTCCACCCATTTGTCCGGGGGCTCATGTTTTACTATGGCCTGGATTTCCACGATCTGGCCCCAAACTTCGTCCTCAACATCTCGGCGTTTATCTCGTGTGCGAGGCTTTCCTCCGCATCCGCCCCCATTTCGGCCTCTGGCTCAAGACCTTCAACGTCAAGCCCAAGGTGGTGTGCGGCAGCCAGGCGGAGTGCGGAGGCACCATGGCGGGCAAGATGGCCAACGTCCTATGGCTTGAGGGCTCCTTCGTGGAGACCCTGAAGGGGTGGCAATCGTGGTGGTTTTACATCACCGAGCCACGCGATCCGAAATGGATCGCAGCCCCCGAGTTCCGATCCGGACCCCCCACACGGCTTATGTCCTGGAAAGAGACGGGCCTGTCGTGGGGCGACGAAAAAGAGGTGACCGGACTGCAGAAATGCGTCTAGTCCCTGGTGAGCAAGCCGATCAAGCTCGTCAATGTAGTCCAGGTTATGCTCGTCCGCCGGATCCTCCCGTGTCAACAACGGGACTTTAATCTGTGGGAGTTCGACCCGGCGTAGCACCAAACCCTTAACAGGCTCTTCGACAAGACGTATGAAGACATCTGGAAGGTGCTAACCAAAGGCGCCAAGGCTCCCACATCCGCTTCCGAGGACCGCGGATACAGCTCGCGGCGTCACGCTAGCGAGGTAAGCTATTTTCACCTTTTACAGGATGTTAAGTTTTTTCATAGTTTGACTCTATGCAGGATCTAAACTCCCTCACCTTTGACAGGCTTGGCAGGCGCAGTCCGGATCGATTCACTGTCCGGCTCCCTTGCCAGAAGACCCAGCCCCTGCTCTCCTAGTGAAGCTGCTGGTTCCGGCGCCTTATGTGGTGCCGGAGAAGAAGGCCAAGAAGAAGAAGGCCACGGGGACTCGAAAGAGTATCCGTAATATGGTGGTGTCGGACTCGTCATCCGACGAGTCCGAGACGCCCTCTTCCCATGAAAACGAGGAGGAGGAAGAAGAAACCTCTCCCCCTCCAGCGGGGGGAGGAAAGAAGAGGAAGGCCGCCCCAACGGGGGAGGCCGAGGGGTCTAGGAAGAGGAAGACCCCTTCGCTGGACTACTCCCCGACGCCGAAGAGGACGAAGAGGAGTGGCCAGACAGGGCCAAGCGTCCAGCGAAATCGTAAGTTCGGATATCAGAGTAACTCATGATGTTCCTTTGTCGCGCAGCTTTCCCTAATGTCGATCATAATTATGCAGCCTGCTCCGGGCCGAACTCAACGAGTCGTCGAGCGGATCCCTGGATTCATCGGACGTGAACTCCGTTCCGCTCGCTGTCTCCCCCCACACTGTGGACGACGCCGAAGTGGCATCGCGACAAGCTCCGGGGCAGGAGGAGGTGGTCCTGGAGGAGCCGCAAGGCAACCCCCCGGACTCCAGGAGTAAAGGGGACAAGACCCCCCAGGGCTCCAAGTCCGTCTTTGAGCCGGATACCGTGCCGGAATCTTCAACAATTCCGGACCGCGGCAGGCGAACTCCTTCCAAGAGGAGCAAGCCTTCTAAGCCGGCAGCCTCCGTCCAACCGGAGGCACCGGACAATCTGCTGGAGGTGCTTGAAGGCGCCTCCATCGACGAGGAGCACCGTACTATTATGAGTACGGTGATCCAGAAGGTTCAGTCCGCCAAGAGCGGACTAACTGAAGCTTGTGCTAGCCTTCTAACAGGCTTCGAGGTAAGTAAAAATATGTAAAAATATTACCGCATAGACAGTAGCCCCTGATGCTCTGTTTGGCGTTCAGAAAGAAAAGCCGAATAGAGGATCTATGAAATTTCGCAGGAGTCTAACAATAAAGAGTCAATATGCGTATGCAGGCTTCGCTGCTATCCACTGCCGCACTGACGGCGGAGGTGGGTGTCCTGAAACAGGACCTCGAGCGGACCGAGCAAGAGCTCGGCCTGGCCAAGCGGCAGCTCGAGGAAAAAGAAGGTAAGAAGTACCTTATAGAAAAAGTGCCTATAGAGAGGCGTGATTGCAAAAAATAACATGATTGTACTGCTTATTGTAGGGGCCACGACTGAGGTGGCGACCCTCAAGCAGGCGCTATCCGAGGCCGAAAGGAAAACGGCCGCGGAGTGCACCGAGCGAGAGAAACTTGGGGCTCAGGTCGGCGAGGTGCAGCAAGAGCTTCAGGCTCTCATGAAAAAACATGATAGTTTGGAGCTTGAGTCAAAGACCCAAGCGTCCGAGCTCGCGGCGTCCCTTGAGACTGCCAAGTTTGCCAAGGCCGAAGCCCAAAAGGCCCTCCAAGAGTTGGAGGAGATGAGGAAGATAGCAGCGGGTAAGGCATTCTTCATGCAAAGCAGAAATATAAAAGTAAACTACTTGTTACTTACCCGAATCCGGAGCTCTCCAGGGGCATTCGCAGATCTTCCCCGCAGTGTATCCGACGCCGCCGCATTTTACCGAGCCGAAGAGGGCAGCTCGACGGAGAAGGTGTTCTGGTCTCAGTATGCTGAGGCCGGACACCCTGTGCCCCTGAGCGACCAGCTGAAACAGCTGGTCGAGCTCCACAAGGCGGCCGAACAGGCCATGAAGGGCTTCATAGTTTGGCTGTGGCCCGAAGAGGCCCTGCCTGGGAGCTACTTCGGGCTGGTGCGGCGGCTGGTGGAGGCCTGTCCAAGGCTCGAGGTCATCAAGCGGTCCGTCTGCATCGAAGGAGCCCGTAGGGCCCTTGCCCGTGCAAAGGTGTACTGGGGTAAGCTGGACGGTGAGAACCTTGTGAGGGATGGGCCGCCGCCGGGGAAGGAGCATCGCAATCCCGAGAACTACTATAAGGATGTTCTTGCGGATGCCCGCCTTGTGGCAGATGAATGTACCAAGGATGTAATTTTTGAATGAACTCGCTCGTGTTTATCCTGTGCGCTGAAAACTTGTTCATAGGCGCTAAGCAATGCTTGTTGAATTTAAAATATTATTTTCTGTGCGGCCGTTTATCAAAAATTGAGAGATGGCCAGTCGTCAGCTTCTGCCCCCATGCCACTAGTGCTGGGGTGTTTGGGATAAACCTAAGCGCTCTTTTTCCCATAGTTGGGTCCTTCGAGGGAGGCGCTCAGCATAACGAACCAGTCAATCGGACTATAATGCTTGAACACTCTCACTTAGCCATAGAACTTTATAATTTTAAATTTCGGCGAAGCCCCTAGTTCGGAAGACCGAGTTCGGGGCGCCTATCCACGCCTTGGCCAGACAAATCCGGCTCCTCGCTCGAAGCGGCATAAGTCTTTAGGGACTCGAAAAACCTCTTGAACAGTGACCGGTCTCTCGCCTCATCATGACAGTCAGTTTTAGCTTTCTCCACTGAGGTGCTTAACCCAGCTCAACCGGGGCACAATCGCAGTGGTTCTCCTAGTGCTACCTTAGCCGATATAGCGGAACGTAAGGCACCAAAACATAGGAGCCGGGCAAACCCAACTATTGACCCAAATCATGATTCGGAGCCGATGCATATAGTGCTATAAGTTCGGAGTGCCGCACTTGTGAAAGTGTACGGACTTCTCACGCCATATTGAAGGGTACTGAAGCCCCTGGCGTATTTGCCGTACCACCGTGTACGGGTGCAACATGTCATTAATGAACATATATAAAAGAGAGTAATGCAGAAAATAGACAAAGGCTATGCATTGTTTATAGAGAGGCTATTTATCAAAGCCGAATGATACAAATAGTGCGGTAAGCAAAAGATATTGGACTAGTTAGTATGTCCTGACCAGGGGCAGGCCGCGGAATTGTATTTAAAACAGGTATACCGCTCGTAACAGAGACCACCTGGGAGTTCCATAATGCGGCATGGCTTGTCTGCCTCCCTGGAGCTTGCATCGTTTGTGCGGCAGTCGAATTGCCGAACAGGTCGTCCGAAGTATGGAGTCTTGAAAGTAAGAAAAAATTAAAAAAAGAATCCGGTAGCCCCTAGTACGTTTTAAGCCGTATTTTGGGCCTGCCGTTACTGTGCCCCTTCCCCTGTGCCCATGGTATTTCAAGGGCGTAGTTATGTACGCGAGGTACTGGTTTCGCTATGTCGCGAAAGCTGGGGTTGGGGCCGCATTGCTACGCTTGCTCAGAGTGTGCCAGGCGGTCCTGCTGTGGGCTACTCCAGGCGCGCTTGGCAGTGTCTGGCTTTTTAATGGCCGGACTGGAGAATTGCCTGAGAAGGCTACTTTGTACCTCCGCTGTGAGAGCCGCCGTATGCTCCTCCGTATGGAGGGAGCGTTCGGTGTTTCCATTGACCGTAATTACTCCTCGAGGGCCTGGCATCTTGAGCTTGAGATATGCGTAGTGCGGCACCGCATTTAACTTTGCGAATGCGGTTCGTCCGAGCAGGGCGTGATAGCCACTGCGAAACGGGACTACATCAAAGATTAACTCTTCGCTTCGGAAATTGTCCGGGGATCCAAAGGCCACGTCAAGTGTTACTGAGCCTGTACAGTTGGCTTCTACACCTGGTATAACGCCTTTAAAGGTCGCTTTTGTGGGCTTAATCCTTGAGGGATCTATGCCCATTTTCCGCACTGTATCCTGATAAAGCAGGTTCAGGCTACTGCCGCCGTCCATGAGGACTCTTGTGAGATGAAATCCGTCGATGATTGGGTCGAGAACCAATGTGGCGAAGCCGCCATGACGGATGCTAGTGGGATGGTCCCTTCGATCAAAAGTGATCGGGCAGGAGGACCATGGGTTGAACTTTGGGGCGACTGGCTCTATCGCGTATACGTCCCGTAGCGCACGCTTCCGCTCCCGCTTGGGAATGTGGGTTGCTTATATCATGTTCACCGTCCGCACTTGTGGGGGAAAGCCCTTCTGTCCATTGTTGTTCGGCGACTTGGGTTCCTCGTCGTCGCTGTGCAGCCCCTTGTCTCTGTTTTCGGCCCTTAACTTTCTTGCCTGCTTGAACACCCAACAATCCCTGTTAGTGTGATTGGCTGGTCTTTCGGGGGTGCCATGTATCTGGCACAAGCGATCGAGTATTCGGTCCAAACTGGACGGGCCCTGAGTATTCTTTTTGAATGGCTTTTTCTGCTGACCGGATTTATAGCCTTTGAATCCGGCATTGACTGCCGTGTCTTCATTGCTGTCGTTGTTAACGCGGAGTTTTTGCTTATTTCGATGTGTCCTGCCACTTTTGTCCTTGGTATCCAAATTACCAGGGTTCTTTGATAAGTTGTTACTGCGAGCTAGCCAGCTGTCTTCTCCCGCGCAAAAGTGGGTCATGAGTGTTGTGAGGGCTGCCATGGATTTCGGCTTTTCCTGTCCCAGGTGCCGGGTAAGCCACTCGTTGCGGATGTTATGCTTGAAGGCTGCTAGGGCCTCTGTGTCCGGACAGTCGACTATCTGGTTTTTCTTTGTTAGGAACCGTGTCCAGAATTGTTTGGCCGATTCCTCTGGCTGCTGAATTATGTGGCTTAAGTCGTCGGCATCCGGCGGTTGCACGTAAGTGCCCTGGAAGTTGTCGAGGAATGCGGCTTCCAGGTCCTCCCAAGAACCGATTGAGTCTGCTGGCAAGCTGTTAAGCCAATGCCGGGCCGGTCCTTTAAGTTTGAGCGGGAGGTATTTGATGGCGTGTAGATCATCGCCGCGTGCCATGTGGATGTGAAGGAGATAATCCTCAATCCATACCGCCGGATCTGTTGTGCCATCGTATGATTCGATGTTTACGGGTTTGAAACCCTCTGGGATTTTATGATCCATTACTTCATTCGTGAAGCATAGCGGGTGTGCGGCGCCTCTATACTGGGCTATATCACGACGCAGCTCGGAAGAGCTATGTCTGTTGTGTTCAGCCCGGCCGGATTTGTTGTATCCGGAGTGAAGATTGTTGTCACATGCCGTAGGGCGCCTGCGCGATCCGTAGATCGATCTTGTTTGTCTTGCCTTATCCTCTAGTATGTCTCGCAGGTCGGGCGCATTTTCCCGTGCCTTAGTTGAGCGGCGTCGGGGCATGGCTTGGGTGGAGGGCCGAGAGGCCTCTCTGTCGCGGCCGCGAGGTGGCCGGTCTGCCATGTCATGCGTTGGTGATGTAGGTGCTTCCTCCTCTGATCGGGGCAGCGGCCTGCACTTCGGGTAACTCTTGGAGGGGCATTCGAGTTCATACACTTCGGCCGCAAGGACTTCAGTCCATCTGTCAGCTAGCAAATCTTGGGCAGCTCTAAGCTGTTGCTGCTTTTTCTTGAGGCTACTTGCCGTGGCTAAAAGCCTGCGTTTAAAACGCTCTTGTTCGGCGGGGTCTGATGGTATGACGAATTCGTCGTCATCGAGGCTTACCTCGTCTTCGGAGGGAGGCGTATAGTTATCATCCTCGACCTCTCGGTCTGCCGCTCTTTCATGAGGGCTGGCTTCTCCATCTTCCTGTGCCAAATCTTGCTGAGGTGGGTGTTCTTCGGCGCTATCCGGGGTAGTATTATTTCCCGTGTTGGAATCACCATTTTTGCTTTGGCGGGATTTAGAGCGGCGCCGCTGATGCCGGCGCTTTGGCTGTTTCTTGGGGGCGTCATCCCCCACTGTTCCATCGCCATCTCCATCTTTTGGAGTATCCACCATATATATGTCATATGACGAGGTGGCCTTCCAGCGCCCTACAGGTGCTGGTTCCTGTTCGTCTCCTACATCGTCGTCCATGCCGTCTATGTCTTCGGAGCTGAAGTTAAGCATGTCGGTTAGATCGTCGACAGTGGCTACAAAGTGGGTGGTGGGTGGGTTTTGAATTTCTTCATCGTCCGTATCCCACCTTCACTGACCGTAGTCCGGCCAGGGCTCTCCTGATAAAGAGAGAGACTTAAGAGAATTCAGGATGTCGCCGAAAGGCGAATGCTGAAAGATGTTTGCGGCGGTGAAATCCATTATCGGCGCCCAATCGGATTCGATTGGCAGGGGCGCGGGGGGTTCGGAGTCCGGAGAGGAGTCCGGCTCCTTGGAGTCACGAGTCTCGTAGAGTGTGGGGCTGGTGTTCGGCTCGATCGCCGTTGGGATCGCAACCCCCGAGGCGGCGTCCAACCACCCATCCTCGATCGGTGCAGTTGGCTTCGAATTAAGGGTCGGAGCCGATGCGGGTGCGGCCTCCAGGGCACTGTTCGGCGGCAGAGCTAGATCATGCTCGTCGTGACAATGCGGCGCGCTCAGCAGTGGCTCGAATCCGTCGAAGATCAAGTCCCCGCGGATGTCAGCCGTGTAGTTTAAACTTCCAAATCTGACCTGACGGCCAGGGGCATAGCTTTCGATCTGCTCCAGATGGCCAAGCGAATTGGCCCGCAGAGCGAAGCCGCCGAAGACGAAGATCTGTTCGGGGAGAAACGTCTCACCCTGGACCGTATCGTTGTTGATGATCGAAGGAGCCATCGGGCCTAAAAGCGACGACACAGAGGAACTCTCAATGAAAGCACCAATGTCGGTGTCAAAACCGGCGGATCTCGGGTAGGGGGTCCCGAACTGTGCGTCTAGGCCGGATGGTAACAGGAGGCAGGGAACACGATGTTTTACCCAGGTTCGAGCCCTCTTGATGGAGGTAAAACCCTACGTCCTGCTTGATTAATATTGATGATATGGGTAGTACAAGAGTAGATCTACCACGAGATCAAGGAGGCTAAACCCTAGAAGCTAGCCTATGGTATGATTGTTGTATATGGAGTTGACTGCCTATGGACTACAACCCTCTGGTTTATATAGACACCGGATAGGGTTAGGGTTACATAGAGTCGGTTACAATGGTAGGAGATCTTGAATATCCGCATCGCCAAGCTTGCCTTCCACGCCAAGGAAAGTCCCATCCGGACACGGGACGAAGTCTTCAATCTTGTATCTTCATAGTCCAGGAGTCCGGCTGAAGGTATAGTCCGGCTACCCGAACACCCCCTAATCCAGGACTCCCTCAAACCGCCTGGGCCCATGGAGCCTCCCGAGGTTCGGGGCCCCGGTGGCTCGTGTGGAGCAACCCCTTCGTCGCGTACCTTCAGCTGCCCCAACATTCCTTCATCAACAGAATCAGGTGACATTTTCCAAGTTTATTTAGCTGGGAGCGCCCTCAGGGCTGCATCATTCCCAGGCCGCGTGGGTCCATCCCTGTGGCATGTATCGCTTCTTGTTTATGTATTTAGCTTACCTTGCTGGGGGCGCCCCTCGGGCTGCATCATCCCCAAGCCGCTCAGGCCTGACCCAGTGGCATGTTTGCTTTCCATGCTTAATCTATCTATGACTATCACCTGCTTGATTGTCACCTACCACGGGAGCCGCGCGCCGGCCGTCTTTCTTTAGGACCCTTCGCGTGAGAAGGTTAGGCACGGCGTCTGTGCTCGGGCCCGTCCCTCCAGCGTTGATAAATCCAATGGCTGAGCTCTATCTAGCGGGCCGGCCCCGTTCACGTCACCTCCTGGGGCTGTCGGTGCTTGGCCTTCTCACGCGATAACCTCAGGAGATTCGTCTGGCGCAGGTTGTCTAACCACCTCGCAGGACCACCAAAACGAACAAGAATCAAGACCAGGCACAACCCGCCTTGTGGTAGGGCCTCGTGAGTCCCGCGCTGGCTCACGAGTGCCCAGAGACACGTCCTCCAGCCCTGTCGTGCAAGCCACGTGTCAGGGCGGGGCTGTACACGCCCCGAGGGCTCTCCGCAGTAGGGAGTCCCCTCCCACGTACCAGTGGAAGCACCATGCTCCATGCTGGCAGTCGACACTGCCGAGGAGCGGCTATGCCCATGCAAGTGTGGAAGCACCATGGTTCGTCCTACTGATAAACAACTTAGGGCGGCCTCACGGCCGTACTAACCTCAGGGAGCCTCCGGGCTCCGTGTTTGGCCTCATCACAACACCTCCCCTCGGGAGAGTCGCGCGAGGGGGCTGGGCACGGGGGCTGCACTCGGGTCACACCCAAGCGTACGCCACCCCGCCAGGTCCCTCGGACCTGGTCGTCGTGCACCCTCCCAAGCGGAGCTAAGATACGAAGGTCGTTTGAACGTCAAGGGGGACTCCTGAGCATCACGATTCAGGAGCCTAACTGACCACGTAGCCCCTCACTCCTTGGTCCGTCCTGGTGATCCGGTCGGCCCAATGGCAGCTGAGGTATGCGCGGGGTCGGGCCCTGCCGACGTCGAACACTAGACCTACCCTTGCATTTCCTTTCCACAAGTTGTTTGCGCGTTAAGGGGGACTCCTGAGCATCGCGACTCAGGAGCCTAACTTACCACGTAGCCCCTCACTCCTTGGTCCGTCCTGGGTGATCCGGTCGGCCCAATGGCGGCTGAGGTATGCGCGGGGTCGGGCTCTCCAACATAGAACGTAAAGCAAATGGGAAAGAAATCATAAAATCTCAAAGCAAATATTACAAGACATATTGTTCTCTGAGTATCAAACACAAGTTTAAGCGCCTCCACGAGGCACAGTACATGCTGCAGGAGCTTAAACAGGAAAGGAGCTGCAAGCAAGTCATCCCTGGATGCTATCGGCGCCCGCAAGAGGCGCCCCCTCCTAGGTGGCGATGCCTTCACCTGTACCGCCGGTCGAAGGCACGGGGGCGAAGGCGCAGAACTTCTGCATCAGGGCCTCCACCCGACCCTTCATGGCTGCGGCAGCAGCTGCGTAGCGCTCGTCATCCACATGCTCCAGCAGCTTGTCAAGGCGGGAGGCAGGATCGCGAAGATGGAGGTGGCTGAAGACGCGTGTCAGCGCAGCTGAAGAAAGGACGCGAGCCTCTTCCTCTGCCATGGGGCCGATGCCGTCCACGACTTCCTCGAGCGCCTCGACCAAGTAGGGAAGCAGCTGGGCGGGGCCGTCCTCATCGGTGGCCAGCGGCTTCTCCAAGCCCTTCTCATAAAGTGTCTTCAGAGCCTCGCGAGACCTCTTCTCGAGGAGCGCGAAGGCTGCATGGTCCTCGGCCAGAACCTTCGCCTTGGCGTCAAGTTTGGCTTTCTCCTCCTGCACCTTTCGCTCCAGCTCCTCTAGCCAGCCGCGCTCAACGGCCTGCGCCTGTGCCAACTGCTCCAGATCGGCGTCGCAACCCTTGATGGTGTCCTCCCGGGCCTTCATCCTCTCTTCCTCCGCCTTACGGCCACGCGCATCTTCTACACGCTCTTCGTGCAGGATCTTTAGCTCGGCCTCCAGCACCCGGCAGCGACCTTGGGTGGCCTCGACGTCCTTCAGCGCTGCCTCGTGAGAAACTACTGCCTGAGCTGCGGCTCGCTTCTCCCCCTCGGAGGTTGCAGCGGCCTGGCTCAGCACCGCCCGAACGGACACGTCAGAATGAAGCCAGCCAGAGACCAGCTCCAGGCGCCCAGCCGCCAGGAGGGGTTCGGGGCCCTGAAGATCTTCTTGCAACCGGGCCATCTCAGAAAGGGCCCGCTCTAGGACGTCAGGAGAAGCGGAGGAACCTGGGGTCAGCAACATGGTAGAAGGAGGAGGAAGAGGCGTTGTCGTCACCATGGCCTAGGAGGCAGGAGGCTCCTGAGCCTCTCGGACCCCAGCACCTGAGCCGGATGTTGGCACCTCCGGGGCCAGCGGGGCCTCGGGGCTAACTTCTTGTCGGAGTAAATGACCACGGGTAGCCTAGCCGGCTTCCCCTGGTACTTCAGAAAAATTACAGACCGATCAAGCCTCCAAGCGTCCAAGACACGGGGCCGCCTTCCCCTAGCCGGCTACCTCTCAAACCGGCTGCGCGAAGGCGGCCCAGCCCTGAAATCTTTGAGAAACAAGACCACGAGAAGGCCGACTCCTAGGAGCTGGCCCCTCAGCAGGCGGCTAAGATCTCGCCCTCAGAGTCTGCACCCACATAACAGCGACAAGACGGGGCGTGGCTACAGAAAAGCCTGCCACCCCCGAATCCCGGCGCACGCCTGGCCACAGTGCACCATACGGGGCGGCCATCCCCGTCCGGCGCGGCACTGTTGCCACGATGATCGTGACGTCACACACGACGAGCGGCCAGTACGACCCATGGGTGGTGGGCCCCCTTGGTCAGGGAGATCCCAAAGGCGGCCGGGCTTCCCGCAGCCGGCCAGGGATATGGCCGGCTTCCGATAGCCGGCCAGCTTTCTCCCTCCAAGGAGGAGCTTCATTAAGGAGACAAGAGAAGGTAAGGTTACAGTGATGAGCCGCCTCGCGGCGGCACTGTAGCCATGCTTACCACGACAAAGCCATCTTCACCAGGGGCAAGGTAATAGTAACAGCCCCCGACAAGACCCCCGGGCGGTGGGGCCGGCCTGTCGGCCAAAGGGTCGGCAGCCGGCGGGCCCACCAGTCGGCGGGCCCAACCATTCGGCGGAGAAGCCGGCGGGCGTAGACATAGACGGCTGGGGCCCACGCCCAGCCGGATTACCATTGTACCCTTGGGGGGTAGGCCTATATAAACCCCCCAGGGTTCCCATGCAGGGGAGATCGCTCTTTGGATAGATTTTAGACACCACAAGGAGAAGAGGAGCGGGCTAGCCTGGCCCTCCTTCATCCTTTCACCGAACAGCTCAAGGAGCATTCTGTAGCTACCCTTCGAGCTAGTGATCATGCGGAGACCCCGCAGAGCAGCATTAGGGGTGTTATCTCCACGGAGAGCCCTGAAGCTGGGTAAGATTCGCCGGCGTGCATGTCTTCGCCTTATCCCGTTTCCAGGCACCGGCGATGTTTTATTGGTTCCCACAATGATAAGCCATCCATTGGCATATGTCGCACCAACCACCCAACATTTGGCGCCCACCGTGGGGCTGGGTGCATCATCGTTCGGAGACCTGCTCTGGACGGGAACCCTTTTCCTTCCCAACGTGCATAGCAAGCCTGGCACGCCCGATGGCGCTTGCCCCGATGCGCTGCAGGACGTCGCCGACGCCTGTGCGGCGAGCTGCCTCGCCGATCTTCTTGGCGAGGCTCGCATCTCTGACGAGCCCGCGTCTGACGCGGGCACAGACTGCCCCGAGAGCCACCTCGTCAGCCACCTCGATCAACTCCACGTCTCCAGCGAGCTTGCCGCGGACTTGGAGTCGGTTGGCTCCACCGACCCGATGCTTGTCGACTCCGACACGGTATCCCTTGACGCCTTCCCCACCAACGTGGTGGTCATCAATGATCCTCTTCCTCGAGCCGACAGCAGCGGCAGTGCCATCATCAAGGTACTGGTCATCAGCCACGGTGCCCCCTCAGGCAAAAACGTCCACGACGCTCTGCAGACGGCGCTACACGACTTGTCCGTCCCCGTCCCAGCCGACGCGGACGCCAAGACATTGGAGGCGCGCCGCCTCGCCCTCGTTGCGGAGGGCCAGAGGCTCGCCACCATGAGATGCATCACTGAGGCTCACCAGTGCGAGGTCGACCGTGCTGCCTTCGGCACGCCGCCTCCCGACGGGCCGAGCCGCGTCGGTATCGTCAAGAAACACGGCGCGGCTATCACCGGCATGCTGGGAGCAAACTGCCCAGTCTATGCCACACCTCTCGAGAACTTGCGCGCCGCCCAGGCGGCCGCAGACGAGTTGAATGGGCTGGGGCCTGATGAGCTCCCTTATATGACCAGACGCATCCAGCAACTTATCGACGCGGCCACAGAGCGGCATGAAGCCGGCGTCCGTGCCGAGAGTCCTCCCTCGCGCCGAGAGCACGACGCGATGTCCCGCACACCGACCGCGGGCAACACCTGCGTGAGAAAAGAAAAGGAGCCAACTAATAGCCGCAGCCGGACTCGAATCTCCATCGAGCGTGACGCCGAGGGCCGCCCTCGAGCTGTGGAGTGGCGGGGCAACCCTCCTCCTCCTCCGCCTCGTGGGGAGAGATACCATACCCCGCCGCCTGTCACGCATCCGACTCTCAGCGGCCGGCTGGGTCGTTGCGAAGGAGTCGGCGAGAATGATGCCCGCCACCGGATCGACCGCCTTGCGCGATCCCTGGCTCTGGAAGAAGAAGGTGATGTCGGCCTGTCTTGCTTCGGCCCCTGCATCCGCGACGAGCCCTTCCCCAAAGGGTTCTCGCTCCCAAGAGATACGCCCAAGTACAACGGCTCTGTGAAGCCGGAGGATTGGTTGATCAACTACTCCATCGCGGTTAGCATCGCAAACGGCAACAGGCGTGTTGCTGTAAAATATGAGCCCCTCATGCTCCAGGGCACGACGCGCACCTGGCTTAACAGCCTCAAGCCTTACAATGTCAACAGCTGGCTAGACTTCACTGAAGCCTTCATACGCAACTTCACCAGCACCTACAAGCGGGCTCCTAAGCCTCGACAGCTCCTTGTGCGTCCAAGGGCCCAACGAATCGACTCGCGACTACGTCACGCATTGGGCCGAGCTCCGCAATTCCTGCGAGGGAGTGCATGAGGTCCAAGCTATAGAGTACTTCACCACCGGGTGCCGAGAAGGCACCCTCCTCAAGCACCGACTCCTCTGCGGCGAGCCGACTACGCTTGACAAGCTACCGGTCATAGCTGATAAATACGCCACGGCTGATTCCTCGATGAAGACCGAGCTCCGAGTAGACGCCTCCAGGAAGGTGCTCGCTCCGAGTCCCAAGACGCCGGCCGGAGAATCCAGCTAGCGCCCGCACCAGAACGCCCAAAAGCACAAGGCTCCCCTGCCGCCTTCCACCAGTTGGCAGGTGGCCACAGTCGAGGACGAACAACCCGAAGGACGGCCCACACCCAAGAAGCCGAAGGGCGGCAGGCCGGCTTGGCAGCCGGCTTTCTCCTACGAGCAAGCACTTGATGCCCCCTGCAAGTTTCACAGCGGCACAAAGCCTTCAAACCACACGACCAGAAAATGCCATTGGCTCACTCGGATCTCCAAGGGTGAGGGGATGGCGCCACCTCCGCCTGCTGGTCAGCCGCCTACGGCTCCTCCGCAGCTGGCCCCTCGACCAGCGGTCGGGGCAGTTCAAGACGAGTACCCCGACGAGCATGCCGCCTGCGTCGTCTTCACCAGCCAGCCAGAAGATCGGCGTAGCCGGCGCCGACTACACCAAGAAGTCAACGCAGTCGCCTCCAACAACCCAGAATTCATGCACTGGTCCGAAAGGCCTATTAGCTGGAGCTGGACAGATCACCCAGAGGTGATGCCGTCTCCCGGCTCCTACGCATTGGTTCTGGACGCCACCCTCGCTACGGAAAGGTGAGCTGCCCGTTTCTCCCGTGTGCTGATAGATGGTGGGAGCAGCATCAATATCCTGTACCGCGACACCATGGAGAAGCTGAGCATCAAGACAAAGCAGCTCATGCCCAGTCGGACTGTGTTCCATGGCATCGTACCCGGCTTGTCCTGCTCCCCAATCGGCAAGATCAAGATAGATGTCCTCTTCGGGGACAAGGATCATTTCCGCCGAGAGGCGGTGTGGTTTGAAGTGGTGGATCTAGAGAGCCCTTACCACGCGCTGCTTGGCCGACCTGCCCTGGCCAAGTTCATGGCTATACCCCATTATGCCTACCTCAAGATGAAGATACCAAGTTCCAAGGGCATCATCACCGAGGGAGTCCTGGATTAGGGGGTGTTCGGATAGCCGGACTATACCTTCGGCCGAACTCCTGGACTATGAAGATACAAGATTGAAGACTTCGTCTCGTGTCCGGAAGGGACTTTCCTTGGCGTGGAAGGCAAGCTTGGCGATACAGATATTTAGATCTCCTACCATTGTAACCGACTTTGTGTAACCCTAACCCTCTCCGGTGTCTATATAAACCGGAGGGTTTTAGTCCGTAGGACAACATACACATCAACAATCATACCATAGGCTAGCTTCTAGGGTTTAGCCTCTTCGATCTCGTGGTAGATCTACTCTTGTACTACCCATATCATCAATATTAATCAAGCAGGACGTAGGGTTTTACCTCCATCGAGAGGGCCCGAACCTGGGTAAAACTTCGTGTCCCTTGCCTCCTGTTACCATCCGGCCTAGATGCACAGTTCGGGACCCCCTACCCGAGATCCGCCGGTTTTGACACCGACATTGGTGCTTTCATTGAGAGTTCCTCTGTGTCGTCGCCATCAGGAAGGATGCCTCGCCCCGTATTTAAAGATGGCACCGTTGCTAAGGGAGCTTTGGCTGTTGGCCAAACCCTCCGGCTAGGTGGTTTTCTTATGACCGCCTGTTCGGCTTCTACGCGGACGATGACCTCTCGAGCCATCGAAAACAATCTTCATGTCATCTCGGAACTCGCCGAGCAGTTAGATCCAATGGAGCTCTCCTCCATAAACGAGCTCTTGGATCGCTTCGCCGCCCTGGGAGTCGCTACAGATTACGACCAGATTGGGCCTAAACCCGATCTGAGAGAGATTAACTCTCCCCAAGTCACCCATCATGTTGCCGTGGTAGAGGGATAGTGTGGCGACCCCTCATCTATCTTAAGGACTCTTACGTCCGGATTCCCGATCCCTCCAAGCCGGATACCCGCGGAGGGGAGGATATTACTCAAGACCTGAACCTAGAGTCAGGCGACGGACTGGATTCATTGGACGACATCCAGGAATCCAAATTTTTGAGTTCAGAAATTCCTCGGCCTCTGAGCCTCAGATGGGGTGAGGCTTCGGATTTAATTCCACCCACCCACCCGAACATTAGTGATCTATCCCAAATTAGGCAAGAGCCCGAAGAAACAGTACATCATTACTGGGCCAGATTCCTCCTGGTTATGAACAGGATAAAGGACTGCCGCGAGGAAGACGCGATTTCATTCTTCTGCAATAATTGCATGGACAAGGGAATCCTCAACGCCATAAGTCGCCATGATATTACATGCTTCGCTGACTTGGCGTCCATAGTACGAAAGTACTGTGCGATGGAAAGCGCCCGGAAAACCGAAATAAAATTTTGGGACAATCCGGCCCTGAATGCAAACCCAGTCCGAAATAAAAGGGTGCATCATCGCCAGACACCCGGGTCAAACGCCAAAAAGCAAAAATCCTCTACAGGGCATGGAACCATATTGGAAGGATGGCTTAATGGACCCTATAAAATTCACAATACAGAGGACGCCACACCAACTCACAGCCTTAGAGCATGTTGGATACTCCGGCAAGTGGCCAAAATTGGCGAAAATCTCCTAATTCCGGAGGCCACAGAAAGCCACCCCAGAGACACCAATACGGTATTAACAGTCTTCGAGACCTTCGCATCAAATAATACGCGAAAAAGGGCACTCCGCAGCCTTGCCGAAGTCTACCAAGTAGCAACAATAAACCCATGGAGTGACACGGCTATTACCTTTAACGCCAGTGATGAACCTAAATTCCGAACAGCCCGAGCTCCAGCCGCATTGGTCCTCAGTCCAATAGTGGACGGCTTTCGTCTTACCAAGGTACTCATGGACGGCGGCAGCGGATTGAACCTCATTTATGAGGAAACTCTTCAAAAAATGGAAATAGACTGGAACCGCATCGTGCGAAGCAGCACAACCTTTAGAGGAATAATCCCCAGTCGGGAAGCGCGCTGTACAGGAAAAATCACACTAGATGTGGTGTTCGGCACGCCAGATAATTACAGGTCCGAAGAGGTCACGTTCCATGTGGCCCCGTTCAGCAGCGGTTATCACGCTCTGCTAGGGCGGGAAGCGTTTACAATCTTCGAAGCAATACCCCATTACGGGTACATGAAGCTCAAGATGCCTGGGCCCAACGGGATCATCACTCTCGCTAGTGATCTGGACATAGCACTCCGCGCCGAAAACAAGACAGCCGCACTGGCCCTAGCGGCTAAGGAACTGACTGCGCTGCGCTCTACGGTGAATAGGGACGACATGGTACTCGACAAAAGATGCAAGTCCACTTCCTTTAAACCAGCAGATGAAATAGTCAAATTCCAAGTCCATCCAACGGACCCCAATAAAACAGCTTCCATCGGGGCACAATTAAACCCTGACGTAGACGCCGCACTGCGAGAGTTCCTATGAGAGAACTGGGACATTTTCGCCTGGCACCCTTCAGACATGCCAGGAATCCCACGCAGGTTGGCCGAGCACAGCTTAAATATCCGAACAGGATTCAAACCTGTCAAACAGGCTCTTCGACGTTTTTCCGAACCTAAGAGACAAGCCATGGGAGAGGAGCTAGCAAAGCTATTGGAGGCCGGATTCATCAGAGATATAAAACATCCGGACTGGCTAGCAAACTTGGTGATGGTACCAAAGAAGGACAAATCCTGGCGCCTATGCGTCGATTTTAAAGACCTTAACAAGGCTTGCCCAAAGGATCCCTTCCCCCTCCCCCGCATCGATCAAATCATCGATGCTATCGCCGGACATGATTCGTTCTGTTTTCTTGACGCATATTTCGGCTACCATCAAATCAAGATGGCAGAATCAGACCAGGCCGCAATAGCATTCATCACACCATACGACCCTTTCTGCTTCAACACAATGCCCTTCGGGCTTAAAAATGCCGGCGCAACATATCAACGCATGATTCAGACATGTCTGGCAAACCAGATCGGCAAAACAGTGGAGGCATATGTAGATGATGTGGTCATCAAAACAAGACATGTTGAATCTCTAGTAGACGACTTGAGGCTCACATTCGATAACCTCCGAACATACGACATCAAGCTCAACCCGGAAAAATGCGTTTTCAGCGTTCCAGCCAGAAAGCTCTTGGGCTTCATTGTATCCGGTAGAGGAATTGAAGAAAACCCAACCAAGATCCGAGCTCTGTCGCAACTGGATATCCCACGGGACCTCAAACAAATACAAAAGTTAACCGGATGCGTGGCGGCTCTAAGCCGCTTTATCTCCCGCTTGGGAGAAAAGGCCCTACCCCTTTACCACCTCCTTCGGTGCACCGAACACTTCGAATGGACGGATGCAGCCATGGCCAGACTCGACGAAATAAAAGCCATGTTGGCAACAAACCCAGTCCTGGCCGCACCAAACCCTGGCGAACCAATGCTATTGTACATTGAAGCTACACATCAGGTTATAAGCGCAGTACTCGTTGTCGAACAAGAAACGGACAGACACAAATTCCCCCTTCAAAAGCCGGTCTATTATGTGTCCACTGTCCTCACTCCCTGCAAATCACGGTACCCGCATTATCAAAAGATCGCGTATGCGGTATTCATGGCATCCCGGAAGCTACGACACTACTTTCAAGAGTGTTCAATAACAGTAGCCTCGGAAGTACCACTTAACGATATTATAAACAACCGTGACGCAATGGGCCGGATTGCAAAATGGGCCATTGAGCTCCTACCGTTCGACATAACTTATAAGCCACGACGAGCCATCAAGTCGTAAGTCTTGGCCGACTTTGTCGCAGAATGGACGGAGGCGGAACTCCCTAAAGAGTACGACACATATTCAAATTGGATCATGCATTTCAACGGCTCCAAGATGATGGCCGGACTGGGGGCTGGCGTCGTTTTGACGTCCCCCACAGGAGACACAGTTCAATACGTACTCCAGATTATGTACACAGACTCCAACAATGCAGCCGAATATGAGGCCCTTTTACATGGTCTCCGGATGGCAGTATCCATGGGAATTCAACGCCTAGAGGTGCGCATGGACTCGAACCTCGCAATATCCCAAATAAATGGAGACTTCGACGCCAAGGATCCAAAGATGGCGGCTTATCGCAACGCCGTCCTAAAAATGTCAGCTCGGTTCGAAGGGCTTGAATTTCACCACATAGCTCGGGAAAATAATCAGGCGACAGATGTCCTGGCACGCATCGGCGCAAAACGCGATGCAGTCCCCCCCTAACATCTTCTTGGAAAGGCTGTTCAAGCCATCCGTAATATGGGAAGGGGAGCCGTATAACAACAGCCCGGACCCAACCGCACTGCCCGACACTGAACATTCTGACACAATCGGCGGCTCCGCCAATGAGATAACACCTTCAGCCCACGAAATAATGGCCGTCATCGCCCCGTGGATAGAACCATTCCTCGCCTACCTTATTAGGCAGGAACTCCCCGAGGACCAACACGAGGCACGCTGCATAGTGCGGCGATCCAAAGGCTACAAAGTCCATGAGGGAGAGCTTTATAAGAAAAGCACTACCGGAGTCCTTCAAAGGTGTATCTCCGAAGAGGAAGGGTGGAACCTCCTGGCTGAAATTCATGCCGGACTCAGCGGTCATCACGCCGCAGCTCGGTCCCTTGTGAGCAAGGCCTTCCGCACGGGCTTTTACTGGCCGACAGCCCGGGCAGACGCCTAGGACTTAGTCCAAAGATGCACCGGTTGCCAGCTCTTTGCAAACCAAAGCCATATGCCACCCACCGCCCTCCAAACTATCCCCATCACTTGGCCCTTTGTGGTCTGGGGGCTTGATATGGTTGGACCCCTTAAAGGCGGAACTCACAAGCACAAATACTTACTGGTCATGGTGGACAAGTTCACCAAATGGATAGAAGCCAAGCCTGTTAAGACGGCCGAATCCGGACCTGTGATAGACTTTATATCCGGGGTTGTACACCGTTACGGCGTCCCCAACAGCATCATCACTCATAATGGCACGAACTTGACGGCCGACGAGGTAAAACTCTAGTGCAAAAACATGGGAATAAAGCTCGATTATGCTTCCGTCTATCACCCACAAACTAACGGCCAGGTCGAACGCGCAAATGGTCTTATCATGAGCGGCATTAAACCCAGATTAGTGCGGTCCCTCAAGGAATCTAACACGCACTGGGTAGAGGAGCTCGACTCCGTACTCTGGGGGCTGCGGACCACGCCGAATCGCACCACCGGATACACACCATTCTTTATGGTGTACGGTGCAGAGGCAGTTTTGCCTTGCGACATAATTCATGACTCACCTCGAGTGCGCATGTACGAGGAAAGAGAAGCCGAGCTCGATCGGCAGGATAGTTTGGACGCATTAGAGGAGGAGCGTGACGTGGCAAAAGCCCGTTCCGCATTCTATCAACAGCAGGCTCGATGATACCAAAGCAGAGAAGTACGGGCCAAAAATTACAACGTTGGCGAATTAGTTCTACGCCTACCGAACAAGAAAAAGGACAAACTCAAGCCTAAGTGGGAAGGTCCCTTCATAATTGACCAAGTCCTGACTGGTGGAGCGTACCGCCTGCGAAAGTCATCGGATAGCCGACTCGAGCCGAACCCATGGAACACAGCCCGTCTCCGAAGATTCTATGCCCAGCGCCGGATCCTGTGTTTGTCTCCTTACTCTGTCCATTTTTTATATATACTTTCTGTCTTACATTTCTCTCCTTCTCTCTCTTTCTCCCTCTTATAACCTTTAAAGGCTCATAAAGTGACGCGCTATCCGCGCTCAGTAAACCTGGGGGCTTCTTTAAACAGAAGCTTATTTATATGGGCTTCATGCCCAACACATGTGTCAAACTTCCGCATGTACCTTTTATTCACCATTATATGCATCGATATGACTTAAGTTTTGGCCAAGATGGGTTGCCTGGCTCCTGTGCTTACCCCTACGTTCCCGATTGTTCGGCTAGGTGGTAAAGGGAGCACCTCTGCGATTGTTACTGCCGGGTCAGCCGGACGTGTACCTCAGACTGGGTGAAGCCGAAAGCTAGAGTTCTTAAGGGAATATTCGGTCGGTGAACTAAAGATGATCCTTTTCTTTATCTATATGCCCCCAGATGTTTTTCTGCGTTTCTTTTCGCAGCATGGACATGCATTTAGGGCATGCCCCCCAGGGAAAGGAACCCCTAATGGAACTATTCTCCCTGGAAGATGTTTCTTACTAACCATGTAATATAACATAACTAGTCGGGCACTTGTCTGTTCACGCACTAATGACCCCTACGCCTGGTCTCCATGCGTTCCCCAGTTCTTATATAACCGCATGGGAATTCGGACACACTCCGGACCGTCAGGTCCCGAGGCTGAAGCGAAAAGGTCGGCCATGACAAATGATCTACAATCCGGCTAGAAGGCATTATAAATGTCAATTCAATTACATAGTCATTTTGACTAATTGTATTCCTCTTCAATACCATCTAACAGGCTGTCTAATTTACAGTCCTGCTGGGAATACTTTGCGGCCAACTCTACTTGGCCGTACACTAAGCTTACATGGATCTCCTTCCCATCGGGCCCTATAGGACCGACCTCGGCCATGTGGTTGGGGTCAGCCTTTGAGTACCACGTCTTCACCATGGCCCAGGCCTCCCTAGCGCCTTGACGGCCGATATCTTCCATAATCAGAAGCGCCGTCGTGCTCCCTTTAGCTTCTCCGCGAGCTCTCCAAGACCTTCGGGCATGGAGATGGATGGCCACAGGGCCTGGGCGACGCCTTGCATCGCCTGCTGAACTCGATCGAGCAGTTGCGAGAGCTCGGGAAGAAGGTCACCCGTAGAACCGGGCATCTCCTCTGTAGGACGACCTGTTAGCACACCTACAGAAATTACTCTGTTAATCAACTTCCCCGCCGAACTTTCTTTTAAAGGTTCGTTCAAGCACTTAGTAAATATGCCGCGCCGAAGCCACTGATTCTCCTTCACGGAGTCTGACAGCTGGGCACAAACATCTTTCAACTTGACGCCCAGCTTGGTGTTGGCATCCTGGAGATCGTTCTTCTCCCGCCTCACCTTCGTCATTACCTTCTCACCAGCATTTCGCTGGCGTAGGAGGTGTTGCCTTTCCGGATTTAATCTGGCGCCATGTGCAATTTTGTTTGTCAGATTTGCACCCATGCCGCGCTTCGCAAAATACTTATCTTTCAAAGGGTATATTACCAGAGGGGGTCTCCTTGGGCTCCCCTTCCGCAACCAGTGCGGCCTCAAGTTGGGCTTTGCACTCTTCCAGCTCCTTGGACAGTAGGGAATTCTTTTCTGTAAGAACCTGCATAACAAATGATCCTTAAATCAGTTATTCTAACTGTTTCAAGTCTCGGGGGCTACTGGTCTGTATATAATTACCAAAATTTTCTTACCCATATGTCTTTTACATATTGCTCCGTGGCTCTGGCTAGACCATTTTGAGCAGCACGGAGGTACGCATCTCCCGAATTGAAGGCATCTAACGCCCCTTGGGAGAAACAAGCGTTGCGAAGAATTGTTCGGCGGCGCCTATGGTTCATGGCACTCTCCACCTCAGAGTTGGTGGCAGACAACCCGTCCGCATCCTCCGTCGGAGGAGCGTCTGGCACGTGCCTTGCGTTCGCCTCCGCCTCTGGACCAGGCTTTGGAGCCTGGCTGGTGGAGGCGCGATTGGCAGCCTCTCCGGATATAGCCCGGCGAGGTCTCTTTGTCCTAAAGAAAGCACGAGTGTCAAGTGTGCCCCGAAGGTATAAACACCTAGGATAGGGGGGCGCGCCATACCTTTGCGCTGATGCCTCGGTCCGGAATGCACTTCTTTTTTGCCCACGGGGCCCTGCGGCCCCTCGTTGGCTTGTCGCCGCAGGTTCGGCCTTCCGCCTCAAAAACCTCCCCTGCAAAGTTCGGTTGTAATCAGGAAACTGAAAACACGAGAGGGCGGAAACCTATTCGGGGTACTGGGACTTTGGTCTCAGTTACCTGGGAGGCCGGAATTAGCCCTGGGTAATCAGCTGTAATGGCCATCAAGGCGTTGTCCATGCTCAATTGATGGAATACTCCATCAATTAGCTCCACAGATATGTCCGGATCCTCTTGAGAGGCCGGATCGAGGGACCGTCCTGGGTCCTCGGGTTGTGGAGGAGGGCTGCTTATTTCCTTAACAGCCCGGCGCAGTTCCTGCGTTGAAGTCGTCAGACTAAATATTTAACAATGGGAATACTAAACGGATGAGCAAGTAAATGCGACCACTTACCCAGCTTGGGGGATTGTGCATAGAGAATCCACCCTGTGGGTTGACGTGGAGAAATTCCTCCTCTTCTCCCTTGTACAAAGTGGGCAAGATCTTTAATAGAGTGACAGCTGAATCCGGTCCCTTACGGCCGTAGCGGGTGGCGTCGTCCTCCCCGTTGAAGTCCCACATGGGGTGGCTTCTATACTGAAGCGGCTGCACCCCCCGCATGATGCATTCGGCCATAACCCCGATCATGGTTAGTCCAGAATGGGCTAACAATCTTATGCGGCCCATCAGGTAAATGATGTCCCTGTCACTTTCCCTCTGAGGGCTCCGCGGACGCCAGCTTAGGCACTTCTTTAAGGGAGCACCGTCGAATTCAGGGAGGCCGATCCGGACAGGATCCGGCAGCGGGACGTCTTCTATATAGAACCATTCCGAGGGCCAGTCTTCGGACGCCTTCTTTGGGGTTCCGGACAGATATCCGGTCCCGGCGATGCGCCACACTTCGGCTCCGCCCACTTGGTACATTGACCCCTCCTTAGAACGGGGCACAAGGCAGAGTAACCTTTTCCATAGCCCGAAATGAGCCTCAACGCCCAAAAACAGCTCGCAGAGAGCTACGAAGCCCGCGATATGCAATACGGAGGCAGGCGTGAGATTGTGTAGCTGGAGGCCGTAGAACTCCAGCAGCCCCTGGAGAAATGGATGGATTGGAAACCTGTAGGATCGAAAGTATGTCTAGAGGGGGGTGATTTAGACTACTTGACCAAATAAAACTTAACCTTTTCCCAATTTTAGTTCTTGGCAGATTTTAGCTAATTTAGGACAAGTCAAGCAATCATCACATAATTCAGGCAAGCATGGCAAAGAGTTTATAGGCAGCGGAAAGTAAAGCATGCAACTTGCGAGAATGTAAGGGAAGGGTTTGGAGAATTCAAACGCTATTGGAGACACGGATGTTTTTCCTGTGGTCCGGATAGGTGGTGCTATCCTACATCCACGTTGATGGAGACTTCAACCACGAAGGGTAACGGTTGCGTGAGTCCACACAGGGCTCCACCCAAGGGCAACGGTTGCGCGAGTCCACACAGGGCTCCACCCACGAAGGGTCCACGAAGAAGCAACCACCCACAAAGGGTCCACGAAGAAGCAACCTTGTCTATCCCACCATGGCCATCGCCCACGAAGGACTTGCCTCACTAGCGGTAGATCTTCACAAAGTAGGCGATCTCCTTGCCCTTACAAACTCCTTGGTTCAACTCCACAATCTTGTCGGAGGCTCCCAAGTGACACCTAGCCAATCTAGGAGACACCACTCTCCAAGAAGTAACAAATGGTGTGTAGGTAATGAACTCCTTGCTCTTGTGCTTCAAATGATAGTCTCCCCAACACTCAACTCTCTCTCATAGGATTTGGATTTGGTGGAAAGAGGGTTTTTTTTGGAAAGCAACTTGGGAAGGCTAGAGATCAAGATTCATATGGTAGGAATGGAATGTCTTGATCGCAACACATGAGTAGGTGGTTCTCTCTCAGAACATATGAGTTGGAATGGTGTGTGTGTTCTGATGGCTCTCACTTCGAATGAGAAGAAGGTGGAGGGGTATATATAGCCTCCACACAAAATCCAACCGTTACACAGTTTTCCAATCTCGGTGGGACCGAATCAATAAACTCGGTCAGACCGAAAATGTAAACCTAGTGACCGTTAGTGATTTTCGGTGGGACTGATATGCAACTCGGTAGGACCGATATGGTTAGGGTTTGGGCATAACGTAATCTCGGTGAGACCGATTACACAAACTCGGTGAGACCGAGTTTGGTAATTAGCTAACCAGAGAGTTGGTCAGGCAAACTCGGTGGGACCGATTTGCTCTTTCGGTGAGACCGAGTGGAACTCGGTGAGACCGAAAAGTTACAAAGGGGAAACACTGAGTTTACATTGCAATCTCGGTGGGACCGATTCGCTCTTTCGGTGGGACCGAAAAGTTACGAAAGGGAAACAGAGAGTTTGCAACCCCATCTCGGTGAGACCGAGATCCTTATCGGTAGAACCGAATTGCTAGGGTTTGGCAGTGGCTAATGACAAGTGAAACTCGGTGGCGCCGGATAGGAAGAATCGGTAGGACCGAGTTTGGCTTAGGGTTTAGGTCATATGTGGATATGGGAAAGTAGTTGAGGGTTTTGGAGCATATCACTAAGCACATGAAGCAAGAGGCTCATTAAGCAACACCTCATCCCTCCTTGATAGTATTGGCTTTTCCTATGGACTCAATGTGATCTTGGATCACTAAAATATAAAAAGAAGAGTCTTGAGCTTTTGAGCTTGAGCCAATCCTTTGTCCTTAGCATTTTGAGGGTTCCACTTTCACATCCATGCCATGCCAATCATTGAGCTTTCCTGAAATAATTATCTTGGAATAGTATTAGCTCAATGAGCTATATGTTGTTATGAATTACCAAAACCACCTAGGGATAGTTGCACTTTCAAAACCCGAGCCCCCTTCTTAAATAAGGGACGAGGCACACCCGCTCTCCTTTGGAGGGATTGGGGGCATTTTCCGCTTGCTTTCCACCGTTATAGATGGCAAGACTGGCCCGAACCAGGATCATGTAGGCCGGAGGGAGGAATCCTTTGTTCTGGAGCTTCACCAGCTCGCTATGCGGGACGGAGCATCTCTCCCAGTACCCGGGCTGAGGGCTGGAAGGGCGAGGGGAGGAGTTGTGATGATTGGCCATGGTGGAATGGAGCTTTGTCGGATGCGCTCTGATGAACACTCGCGAAGGAGGGGAAGATGTGGTTTGGATCTAAATCCTCGTCCCCTTAAATAGGGCAGCTCATTTACGCGGCTAGGGGTGTGAATGTAAAAGCACTCAGACTTTTCATATTCGTTTGACATGTGGGAAGCGGCCATTATTGGGCGTGGAAGCCGAGGAGCGCAACATCTACAAAAAACTGGACTTTATTCAACAGGTGCACGGAATCTGGGAGAGAACCCGCCTTGCAATGCCGAAGACAATCTGCGCGCTGGACTCATCGTCATTGAAGCCTGGTTCGGGGGCTACTGAGGGAGTCCTGGATTAGGGGGTGTTCGGATAGCCGGACTATACCTTCGGTCGAACTCCTGGACTATGAAGATACAAGATTGAAGACTTCGTCCCGTGTCCGGAAGGGACTTTCCTTGACGTGGAAGGCAAGCTTGGCGATCCGGATATTTAGATCTCCTACCATTGTAACCGACTTTGTGTAACCCTAACCCTCTCCGGTGTCTATATAAACCGGAGGGTTTTAGTCCGTAGGACAACATACACATCAACAATCATACCATAGGCTAGCTTCTAGGGTTTAGCCTCTCCGATCTTGTGGTAGATCTACTCTTGTACTACCCATATCATCAATATTAATCAAGCAGGACATAGGGTTTTATCTCCATCGAGAGGGCCCAAACCTGGGTAAAACTTCGTGTCCCTTGCCTCATGTTACCATCCGGCCTAGACGCACAGTTCAGGACCCCCTACCCGAGATCCGCCGATTTTGACACCGACAATCACCGTAGCCGGAGACTACAAGAAATCCTCCGAGTGCGCGGCTACCAGCAGCCGGCTGGCCGAGTCCCTTGTAATTGCTGAAGAGAAGAAGATACTGGACCGAGTCGTGGCCATGACCGGCAAGCAGTCGACCCTGTCCCCCGACCCTAAGGAATGTGGTGCCCAAGGGTCTTTTCAGCCGGCCAAAGAAACAAAGAGGGTACCTCTGGACCCAGATCACCCAGAAAGGTTTGCCACCATCGGGGCAAACCTAGACAACAAATAGGAAGGCGAGCTCGCCGATTTCCTCCATGAGAATCGGGACATTTTCGCATGGTCCCCCAAGGACATGCCGGGTGTGCCGAAGGAATTCGCCGAGCACAAGCTATATGTCCGAGAAGGTGCGAAACCAGTCAAACAGCCTCTCCGCCGACTATCTGAGGAGAAGAGAAGGATCATAGGAGAAGAGATAGCCCATCTTCTGGCAGCCAGCTTCATTATGGAAGTATTCTTCCCAGAATGGCTCGCCAACCCGGTCCTCGTGCTGAAGAAAAATAACAAGTGGCGCATGTGTATAGACTACACTAGCCTCAACAAGGCTTGCCCCAAAGATCCCTTCGCCTTGCCAAGGATTGATCAAGTAATAGACTCCACAACCGGATGCGAGCTATTGAGCTTCTTGGATGCTTACTCAGGCTACCACCAGATAAAGCTGGATCCAGCTGACCGCCTGAAAACCGCCTTCATCACACCATTCGGAGCCTTCTGCTACATGACTATGACATTCGGCTTGAGAAATGCCGGTGCCACTTTTCAGTGTTGCATGCAGAAATGCCTCCTCAAGTAGCTCGGCGGAAATGCTCACGTCTATGTAGATGATATTGTGGTGAAGACGGAGAAGCGCGGCACCTTGCTGGAAGACCTCAGAGAAACATTTGAAAACTTGCGCCGATTCCAAATCAAGCTCAATCCCGAGAAATGCGTGTTTGGAGTACCAGCCGGCCAGCTCCTAGGCTTCCTGGTCTCCGAACGAGGCATCGAGTGCAACCCAATGAAGATCAAGGCCATAGAGAGAATGGAGATTCCCACCAAGCTGCGGGATGTCCAGAAGTTCACCGGATGCTTGGCTTCCTTGAACCGCTTCATCAGCCGGCTCGGAGAGAAGGCCCTCCCCCTCTACTGACTCATGAAGAAGTCCACTCATTTTGAGTGGAACGACCAGGCGGACCAAGCCTTCCACGAGCTAAAGAGGATGCGGACCACGCCGCCTGTCTTGGCGGCACCGGCTGAAAAGGAGCCCATGCTCCTTTACATTGCCGCTACTAGCCAGGTGGTCAGCACTGTCATCGTAGTCCAGCACCCAGAAGAAGGCCGGGCTGAGCCGGTTTAGAGGCCGGTGTATTATTTAAGCGAAGTCTTATCCACCTCGAAGCAGAACTACCCACACTACCAGAAGATGTGCTATGGTGTGTACTTCGCTACCAAGAAGCCCAAGCCCTATTTTCAAGAGCACCCCATTACGGTCGTATGTACTGCCCCGCTTGCCGAGATCATAGGCAGCCGGGATGCATTCGGCCGAGTGGCCAAATGGGCCATTGAGCTGGCCCCCTACGCGATCTTCTACCAGCCCCGCACCGCCATTAAATCCCAGGCACTGGCCGACTTCCTCGTCGATTGGGCCGAAACCCAATACCTGCCGCTGGCTCCCGACTCCAGTCACTGGCGGATGCACTTCGATGGGTCCAAGATGCACACCGGCTTGGGAGCCAGCATCGTCCTCACCTCTCCCAAGGGCTACAAGCTCAAGTATACATTGCAAATCCATTTTGCCGCCTCCAACAATGTGGCCGAGTACGAGGCGCTCATACACGGGCTCCGGCTAGCCAAAGAACTCGGCATCCGCCGGATCTTGTGCTATGGCAACTTGGATTTTGTGGTCCAATAGTCATCCGGTGACTGGGACGCCAAAGACGCAAACATGGCGAGCTATCGTTTCCTCGCCTAGCAAATCAGTGGATATTTTGAAGGATGTGAGTTCCTTCATGTACCACGTGCCGACAATATGCAAGCGGATGCCCTGACACGAGTAGGATCCACCCGGCACGCCATACCAGCCAACGTTTCTCTCCACCGCCTCCTCAAGCCGTCTATCAAGCCGTCTCCAGAGTCTGATTCCATCTTCGTGCCGCCTGACCTCAACGCAGTCGGATCCGACTTGGGAAACCAAGCAGGCGGCACAGGGACTCCAACAGGCGGCCCGAGGACTGCCATAGTCGCACCCGGCCCGGGGAATTCGGAACTCGGCCTGGGGACTACTGCAGCCGGCACGGGGACTCCAACAGGCGGCCCGGGGACTACTGCAGCCGGCCCGGGGACTACATCAACACAACAGGCAATGGCCGACTCTGACTCCAACTCTTCACTACCCAGCCCACCCACCCCTATGACAGTGGTAGTCCTAACAATAGAAGAAGTCACAGCTCCATCCTGGGCCCAGCCCATCCGCAACTTCTTAGTAAACAGAGAGCTGCCAACCGACGAGATCTCGGCAAGACAAGTTCAACACTGAGCCGGAGCCTACACAATCGTCATCAGAGAGCTTGTAAGGCGCAGCGTCACTGGAGTCTTCCAGCGCTGCGTCGAACCAGAGAAGGGCATAGCAATCCTCAGAGACATCCACCAAGGCGAATGCGGCCACCACGCAGCCTCAAGATCACTCGTCGCCAAGGCTTTTCGCCATGGATTTTTCTGGCCGACTGCCTTGGAAGACGCCAAGGAACTAGTCAAAAACTGCAAAGGGTGCCAGGTTTTCAGCTCCAAGCAACACCTGCCGGCTTCTGCACTCAAGACCATCCCCTCACCTGGCCCTTTGCCGTCTGGGGGCTAGACATGGTGGGCCCGTTCAAGACGGCGCGTGGCGGCATGACACATCTGCTCGTCGCTGTGGACAAATTTTACCAAGTGGATTGAGGCGAAGCCGATCAAAAAGCTGAATGGGCCGACTGCCGTCACATTCATCGCAGATATTATAACCCGATATGGCGTACTGCATAGCATCATCACCGACAACGGCACAAATTTTGCAAAGGGAGCACTGGCACGTTTCTGCGCAACAAGCGGCATCCGGCTGGACCTAGCGTCTGTTGCCCACCCGCAGTCAAACGGCCAGGTCGAGCGAGCAAACGACCTCATCCTCTCCGGCATCAAGCCCCGACTGGTCGTGCCACTGGAACGTTCGGCCGGCTGCTAGCTCGACGAGCTGCCGGCCGTCCTCTGGAGTTTGCGCACTACCCCAAACAAATCGACCGGCTTCACCCCTTTTTTCCTTGTATATGGTGCCGAGGCCGTCATCCCAACTGACATCGAGTTTGACTCGCCTTGGGTCACCATGTACACGGAGGCGGAAGCCAAGGAAGCACGAGAAGACGGTGTTGATTTGCTGGAAGAGGGCCGACTGTTAGCTCTCAGCCGGAAGGTCAAGCCAAGATCTTTCCAAGAGGGCGATCTTGTGCTCCGGCTGATCCAGCGAACAGCCGGCCAGCACAAGCTCTCGGCCCCTTGGGAGGGCCCCTTCATCATCAGCAGAGCTTTAGGCAACGACTCCTACTACCTAATCGACGCGCAGAAGCCGAAGGCATGCAAGAGAGATGATTCCGACAAGGAGTCGGACCGACCGTGGAACGCCAATCTCCTCCGAAGATTTTACAGTTAAAAAGCAGTACGTAGCACGCTACCTTTTGTATTAAGTACGAGACAAGGGGTGCCCCGAGGAGTACTCGGGGACTACCCTCTTTTATCTATGATAGATAAGTATCACGCATACGATTATGTTGCTACACTTGCTTTCCTCGTCCGGCACCGGGTTCGACCAATCGGCCCGGGGACTCGCCGCCTCAAGTTATATCTGAAGTTCCACCTGCAGCCACACAAGTAGTGTGCCGGCACCCAAGCCCCCTCTTGCCAAAAGTCGCAGCTCGAAGAAACGACTGTCCGACTGGCAAGAGCCAAGGGCAGGAAAGGATGCCCATGCGTAAAACGGCTAAGGACTAACGAACTTGTATAACACAAGCCGTCGTCCCACCCCGCCAGCCGACTACTAGAGCAGTCGGCCGGCCGGCTTCTCGTTCACCTTGCTGCAAATCTGAAAAAGCTCAAGTACTTGCCTTCCCAAAAGGACCAAGTCCTTATCCGGCCACAGACTGCAGAGCAGCTGTCCGGCTGGGAAGGCGGCGGCCAAGGGAAGGCGGCAAAGGAAAAAGCCAAAGGATAAAAAGCAAATATAAACGGAAGCCGAACACATGCATAATATTTACACAAAAGAACTTCGAAAGGCCAACATTCAACATAGTCTGAATACACCCCTAGTGGGTGGAACTGTGCAAATTTAAAAGATTGTTCAAAGAAGTAATGAGCAGGAAAGCTAGGACGGCGGATCAAGCCAGGGGAACAACAGTCGAGTTGGGTAGGTTGGCGGAGTCGGTGGTGCCGGCTGGAGGAGTGACCGGCTGGCGAGTCTCGGCATCGTTGTTGGAAGCACGACCGGGCTGAGGTGGGCTGGTCGCTTCACCATCCGGCGCAGCGTCTTCGTCATCCTCTCCCTCTTCCTCTTCGCCCTCATCACTGGAGGCAATCTCCTCCGTCGAGTCCTCACCTTTGGCCGGGTTTAACCCGAACCACTCCTCCGGCTGAGCGACGCCGGCGTCATCCACCTCAGGAGCAAATGCGTTGGTATCAGTATACTCGGCGATCGCCGAGGCGCGCTGGATGATAGCCGGCCGCACCGCCTCCAGCTCCACGTCAGCCTCCTGCCGCCAGGTGCTCAGCTGGTCCAAGTTCAGCCCAGGATACCAAGCCCGGACAAACTCCAGAGCCCACCCAGCACCGGAGCGGGCCGCTGACGCCTTCCAAGCCTCGAAGCGGCCGAGTGCGACCTCCAGCCAGTCGGCGGTCCAACTTGGGGTGAGCGGAATCACCTCGCCAGGCCAGAGGGTGGCCAGCACTTGCGCTCCGGCGCGCTGAAGACGGCGGAGCATGCGATGGGCCGGCTGCAGGCGGGCTTGAAGCCCCAGAAGCTGCTCCTCAAGTGACCGGCTGGCATTCGGCGCAATCTCGGCCCCCGCCTACCGTTGCGCATCGCGGTAGGCCTTGATGGCTTGGGTGGTGGCGGCTGAGTAGCCGGGGAAGTAATCTGCACAAAGAGGAAAGCAGTGACACAAAATCAAAAAATGAATCAGATAGTAGAAGGCAGGCAAGGAAGCAAAGAAGAAGGCGGCCTACCATCAATCAAGTCTTCCACCCGGCTATAGCCTTGGCTCAGCGCCTGCCTCATCTCGGCCCAGTTTGCCACCTCGGTCTCGTACTCGGCTTTGAGGGCGGCCTCGCTGTCCTGCGCCTCCTTCAGGGCCGCCTTGTGGCTCTCCTCCTGGTCGGCCAGCTTCTTGGCCAGGCGGTCACGCTCTTGAGCCAGGGCGGTGCACTCGGCCTCCTTGGCACGAAGGGCGGTCTAGGCTCCGCTCAGCTGGCTCCTCAAGTCAGCATTGGCCCCTGCAATATAAAGAAAGAAGTCGTCAGGAAAAGATCCGACCCGACTACTCGGTAGTCGGCCCGAATCTCGGGGACTACACCCAGTGGGTGCGCTGACGCGCCCCCACTTAAAAGAAAAACAAAGTGCTTAGTCCGGCTCTCGGTCAAATCAGAGGCTTTCTGATTCAACTCCTGGGCCTGGGAGTTGAAGGCGGCCGCGCGGAGGTTGTGGTACTCTTGCAGAGAAGACAAGGGACGTGAGTAAGACCAAGATGGTAATCAAGCTTTCCAATAAGTTCCAAGCCGCCTGCTCAGCACCCGACTCGGAACTCGGGGAATACACCCAGTGGGTGCGCTGACGCGCCCCCACGGAAGAAATTAAAAGCAATCAAAGGAGCAGGAGGACTCACCCGAATAACCGACCGCATCGTGAGAAACTCCTGGGTGTACTGCTTCAGCGCGGTGGCTTGGGCCTGAAGCCTGTTCCGGACGTCCTGTGCCACCACATTCAGCACGGCTGTCCCGCCGCCCGGCGTCCACCCGGACGAGCTGTCGCTGGCCGCCTCTAGGTCCTGGGCTGACGAGTCGGCGTCCACGGTCTTTTGCGCGTCCGGCGCTGAAGTCGCCTTCCCCGCGCGCCGGCGAAGCGGTGACGAGATCACAAGATCCCCTCCCACAGTCGGCTCATCCCCAGCCAACTGCGCTGGCGGCACTTCAGGCCGGCCTCCTCGGCCCGCTCGAGTCGGCGACGATGGCGCCGCCTCCCTCTCCATCTCCAGCTGGCCGCGGTCGGCCTCCTCCAACGGGGGCACAGGGGTGTCGGGAGCCGTGGCACGGAGGGGAATGACGAACTGCGGAGGCTGGTTCTGCAGGGCCTCCGCCTCCCTCTCCGCATCTGCGGCCTCCGCTTGGGCCTTGGCAGCCGCGACGGCTCGCGCCTCCGCCGACTTCTGCTCCGCCTCTCGAGTCACCCTCCGCTCCTCCGCCTCCCGCTCCTCCCGCGCTTCCCGCGCGTTCCGCTCCGTCGCCTCTAGGAGGTCGGCGCGGGGATCTACCCGGCGCGAGCTTGAAGACCCTCCTACGGCTTCGACTATGGAGGCGGCCGGGGCTCTCCCAAGGGAAAGAGGGGCCCTGTTTGATAAATTGAGAAAAGGGTTTGGAAAAACATCAACCGAAGAAGAAGAAAAAAGAAAGGCATGAGAACAGCGACACTTACGCTAAGACCGCCTGCGGCTGCTTCACCACCTTGCAGAAGTGGGCTGCCTTCATGACCGCCTCGTCCCGTTAGGTCGCCACCGCGGTACTATTGGGCTTCTTCGGCCGACTGCCGAAGTGGGTCGACGCGGCCCAGCGCTTCTGCGCGCCGCCCTGGGCAGTCGGCCCGGTGGATGGGCCCGCACCATGGTGATCGGGCGCCGGCCGGCGGCGCGTGATGACTTCGGCCTCGTCGTCATCTGGCCAGTCCTCGAGGTCGGCCCCGAGCCCGGACCCGCCTGCGTCGCCGCCTTCCCCCGCGACGTCGTCTTCCATGGTGGCTGCCCCCAGGTCTGGGTCGTCTACGTCGTCCATCGTACGATCGGGGAGGAACTGGCGTTCCACCCCTGCGGCCCCGGCTGCTGGCGGAAGCATGGGGTTCTGCCAAAGAAAGGCCGGCTGGTCAGGAGTCGGCCACCATGAACTCGGCAACAAGCAAAGATAAATAGGAAGAGAAACTTACTACCGGCGGAGGATTGGCGCGAGAGTACGGCACCTTGCCATACTGCCACTCCTCGGTGAGCTTGCAGTTGGAAATGTAGTTCACCATGTAAGACACCTCGGCGTGAGGCATCTCCTTGGTGCTTAGCCGGCACGGGTCGAAGCGGCCGCTCATCTGGCAGATCATATGAGGTCGGCCCTAGAGCAGGAGCACCCGGCGCTCCACGAAGGCGGCCACCAGGTCGGCCCCGGACAGACCCTCCGACTGGATCATCACCCGGAGCCGGGCAACGGAGGCGGACCCGCCCGGAGATAGCGACCTGGACCGAAAGGACCATGAAGGCTGCCTCCCAGCCGGCGGGCCAGCTATGTAAGCCGGCAGGTTGACGAAGTCGCCCCGTGGAGCAATATTCTTCACATAAAAGTAGGACTTCTGCTAGAGCTTCACCGACTGGATCAGCGGGATGAGCGGAAACGGGTTGTTGTCGCTCGCCCTCCGCATGGCGATGAAGGCACCACATGGGGCGGGCACGCCCGCGACGATGGTGCCGAGCTTGCACTGAAAGAACTCTCCCACAGTTCAAGAGTGGGGAGGACGCCGAGAAAACCCTCGCACAGGGTGACGAAGGCCGATATCAGCATCACCGCGTTGGGAGTGAGGTGATGTGGCTGGAGATGATAAAATTCAAGGAACGAGCGGAGGAACCCGCTCGCCGGCAGGCCGAAGCCACGCAGGCAGTGTGAGCGGAAGATTACCCGCTCGTCCTCTTCCGGCGCCGGCGAGATTTCCCTCTCCGGCGCGAGGCGGACCCGCAGAAGATCCGCGCCCGGCAGCCGCCACGTTTGACGGAGGAAGTCGAGGTGGTCGTCGTGGACGTTGGAGCCGTCCCAGGAGCTCGACAACGCCATGGGAACGGCGCGTCGGCGAGAAAGGTGCAGCGAAAGGAGGGTGCACAACCCAATTGCGACGAAGCAACGGCGAGCCAAGAAGATTGGCAGGAAGGCCGAGCGGCGGCAGGTAGCTGTCGTCACAAGAGGAGGAAGAAGAAGGAGGGGGCAGAGCGAGGGAGAGCGGGCGAGTGTTTGGCGCTCCCCTCCTCTCCCCCTACTTATAGCCTCATGCGGCGAAGCCGAGGAGGCAGGACGTGGGGGGATGTGGGATTAACTACACCCACTCCCCCACGCACCGTGATTATTGCGCCATTACGGTGTGGGGAAACCACCACTGGGGCACGCGTGTTCCGTCCAGGCCGCAGAAGATCTGCGCATGGGCCGAGGCCCTGTAGTGGCGGGCCCCAGACCACGGCAGCGTCCCATCACGCACGTGGGCTGGTAGGCCCCTCCAGCCGGAGGATGCCACATGGCGCGCGGACAACGAGCGGTCAGCTCACAGCCGAACTCACGCGCCGACTGGCACCCGCCTTCAAACTTTGAGATCTCTAAGAGACGACGTGCCTAGCCGAAACTGGCTTCTAGTTCCCAGCTCCTCAAGATAGGAAGCTGACTGAGCTCCTCGACTTTTTTCTGCCTTGGAGCCCAACCAGCTTTGGGGACTACTGTCGGAGTAAATGACCACGGGTAGCCTAGCCGGCTTGCCCTCGTACTTTAGAAAAATTACAGACCGATCAAGCCTCCAAGCGTCCAAGACACGGGGCCGCCTTCCCCTAGCCATCTACCTCTCAAGCCGGCTGCGCGAAGGCGGCCCAGCCCTGAAATCTTTGAGAAACAAGACCACGAGAAGGCCGACTACTAGGAGCCGGCCCCTCAGCAGGCGGCTAAGATCTCGCCCTCAGAGTCTGCACGCACATAATGGCGACAAGACGGGGCGTGGCTACAGAAAAGCCTACCCCCCAAATCCCGGCGCACGCCTGGCCACAGTGCACCATACGGGGCGGCCATCCCCGTCCGGCGCGGCACTGTTGCCACGATGATCGTGACGTCACCCATGGTGAGCGGCCAGTATGACCCGTGCGTGGCGGGCCCCCTTGGTCAGGGAGATCCCAAAGGCGGCCGGGCTTCCCGCAGCCAGCCAGGGATATGGCCGGCTTCCGATAGCCGGCCAGCTTTCTCCCTCCAAGGAGGAGCTTCATTAAGGAGACAAGAGAAGGTAAGGTTATAGTGATGAGCCGCCTTGCGGCGGCACTGTAGCCATGCTTACCATGACAAAGTCATTGTCACCAGGGGCAAGGTAAAAGTAACCAGCCCCCGACAAGACCCCCGAGCGGTGGAGCCGGCCTGTCGGCCAAAGGGTCGGCAGCCGGCGGGCCCACCAGTCGGCGGAGAAGCCGGCGGGCATAGACAGACGGCTGGGGCCCACGCCGAGCCGAATTACCATTGTACCCCCGGGGGGTAGGCCTATATAAACCCCCAGGGTTCCCACGCAGGGGAGATCGCTCTTTGGATAGATTTTAGACACCACAAGGAGAAGAGGAGCGGGCTAGCTTGGCCCTCCTTCATACTTTCACCGAACAGCTCAAGGAGCATTCTGTAGCTACCCTTCGAGCTAGTGATCATGCGGAGACCCTGCAGAGCAGCATTAGGGGTGTTATCTCCACGGAGAGCCCTGAAGCTAGGTAAGATTCGCCGGCGTGCATGTCTTCGCCTTATCCCGTTTCCAAGCACCGACGATGTTTTATTGGCTCCCACAATGATAAGCCATCCATTGGCATATGTCGCACCAACCACCCGACACTTCTCCCGAGGATGCTCCACCCAGCCTCGCGAGAACGATCGGGCTGAAGAAGCACGAGCGCCGTCCCCACCTTCACTCGTGGAGAGGGGTGCGGCTGTGGGAGGCGATCTGGGCTCAAGCAGTACCACCTCGCCCTCCCTTCTCCTCTTCGCCGCAGGCCTAGTTGCACAACAAAGAAGAAGAGTCAGAAGCAAGCATCAGAAGCAAGAACAAGGCGGGACGAGAACACTTATTGGTCCACAGCGGCATAGTCCCTTCGCTTCGGGAGCTTGAAGCCGGAGAGCTTCGCGACCCGAGGCGCGGGCACGCCAGCTCCGGGAGCAGAAGCAGGGGCAGCAGCTGGCCGGAAGTAGCTCCAGGCAGCGCCAGAACAGAAGCAGCGTCCCAGGAGATCAGCGCCGATCGACACCTCATCGAGATTACGGGCGGCTCCCCCTTCTCTTGGCGGGCTCCAGCCTCGTCGGTGTCAGGAAGGGTGCGTAGGATGTCAACTTTGCTCAAGGGGGAGGTCTCCCCCATCCCTTCAAGGGTCACCTCAGAGTCTTCCTCCTCTTCCTCCCCGCGAGACTCACCAGAAGACAACTCCACTGGCGTTGGTGCCGCAGGGGCCCCAGTGGGCGCCGGCGGCACCAGCCCGCGCCCATCAAAGGTCAGCCTGGTGGCCGCGACCTGCGCCCATCCTTGTGGGGGAACAAGGGAGTGAAGACACTCTACGGGTACTCCTGGTCGTCCCCGACCAGGAGGCGTAGAGTCACAACCAGCTCACCGTCGGACAAGGCTTTCGGGCTCAAGCGAACCTTGTCCTCTTCGTCCCCAAGCTCCCACAAGGGGCACGTATGCGCCTGAAGCGGGGCTACGTGCAACATCAGGAATTCCCTTAGGAGCATGGCCCCTGTCACCTTTGCCGCCTTCGCGTTGCCCGGCTTCAGGTTGGCGTTCATCTGTTCCAGCACCAACTTCGCCCTCTCATCGGTGAGCTTCACGCAAGACCACCCCTTGTCAGACTGGGGCATCTCTGCTGGCAGGATCAAGCGTGGGTGGACGCACTTGGCGTCCATCATGGCCCACTTGCTCCTGAAGCCGCCGGCCTTCTTCCCAGTCTTCGAGATTGAGTTGGCCTTGCTGGCTGCAATGAAATTGGCACACCCGGAGGTATGACCCTCGTTGATGCGGAGGAAGAAGAAGTGGCACAATAGAGCCACGAACGACATCACACCGAGGTACGCCTCATAATAGTAGGCGAAGATCGACAAGAGAAGGATAGAGTTGGGATGAAGATGCAGCGCCTGCAGCCCGTAGTGGTCAAAGACCTCATAGAAGAAGTCATAGAAGGGGGAACCAGCCCTGCGACGATGCTGCTCGTGAAGAAGGGGAAGAAGGTGCTTCCCTCGGGCTCCGGCACGTCGGAGCCGGCCCGGAGCTCAGTCTTACCCCTCTCATTGCTTTCCCCCGCTGTCAGCAAGCGCGTGGCGGTGAGGTTCTTCTCCGAGACATTGGGCGCGTCAAGAGCTAGCTCGTACCAAGCCGGCGACGAGGCAGGCTTGACCAGAAGGGGATGGGAGTAGATCTAGAGATTTCGGAAGCACGGAGCAAGAAAGGGGATCTGGAGCAATGCGAAAGGAAGCAATTAAGGCAAGCGCTTTCTATGCCAGCCTTTTGATAGTCGGGCAGTTGCCGAGGCGACGTGGGAAGCGGACATGCCCACGTCTAATCAATCGCCATGCGTCGACCAAGGCTGCAGGCTATTGGGGCCCGCGGCGCTCCGCACTTGCCCTTTGGCTTCGCTTCGAAGCCAAGCCCGAGCGTGCCTTGGGCCCGGGGGCTACTGTCGGTGTTCTGGGAATGGGGGTCCCCAGACTTGCCTGCTTGTGGCCCACGGCATGGCTCTGCAAGCGGGCCCATACGACCCATCTTCACCGACGAGCATTCAAGACCCTCGCGAGGTGGATGACACAAGACCACCTCGGGAGCGGCCTCACCGGGCTGGCTTGCGAGGGGCGGAGAGATCAAGGCAAGGAAAACCTTGCGAGGTTCCAATGATGTGAGCCATGACGATCGAGACCAGGCAGGCACCAGGAGGGCGCCAGCACGCACAGTGTCCTTGTTTCCTCTTTGGTGCTAAGGAGGCAAGCACAGGCGAGGAGTACTGAGGCGTCAAGCAAAGGTTTCCACATCGGTGCAACAAGACCAAGACTAGCAGGACGGCAAGACGGAGGTCACCATGGAGCCCAAGGCGGCGTCACCACCAGAGCCTTTGGCAGGCGAAGACTACTTTTGTCAGGATAACTTGTACTAGTTGTCCCCTTTCAAATTGGCCGTTGTTGACTCCCTTCCTGCTCAATATTTGGGGAGAGGACCAGGGCCTCTATAAATAGGATTAGCCACCACAGTAGGAGGCAACTGAACTGAACTGAACTGAAACTGAGCCTCAGCCATCTCATCTTGGACTAGATCCAACCCATCCACACACCCACCAAGCACAAGAACACCTCGCTTCAATAGGCTGTTCTTCCCCTTATACTGTTCATCCTCAGCCCGAGAGGCAATCCACCACACCACACAGGAGTAGGGTATTACACCACAACGGTGGCCCGAACCAGTATAAATCTTGTGTCTCTTGTGTTGCGAGTACGTCGAGCTTGCCTTTGAGATCATGGCGAGGTTAAGGGCGTAAGTTGATAGGGGAGATCTTCGTGCGCACCCCAGTGTTCGAACATTGAGGGTTTTGCCAGAACCCGAGATCCGACAAATCCCAATCTCGATCTATGACAAGTCAACAAACACCATCGGACACACCTGTAGAGCATCTTTATAATCACCCAGTTACGTTGTGACGTTTGATAGCACACTAAGTGTTCATCCGGTATTCGGGAGTTGCATAATCTCATAGTCATAGGAACATGCATAAGTTATGGAGAAAGCAATAGCAATAAACTAAACGATCATAGTGATAAGCTAACGGATGGGTCAAGTCAATCACATCATTCTCTAATGATGTGATCCCGTTCATCAAATGCCAACTCATGTCTATGGCTAGGAAACTTAACCATCTTTGATTAACAAGCTAGTCAAGTAGAGGCATACTAGTGACACTCTGTTTGTCTATGTATTCACACATGTACTAAGTTTCCGGTTAATACAATTCTAGCATGAATAATAGACATTTATCATGATATAAGGAAATATAAATAACAACTTTATTATTGCCTCTAGGGCATATTTCCTTCATAGGCTCCCCTACATGTATGCAATCATGTGAATATGGAATATAAGATCATGCCAATGCATAAGCATGACAGAGCAAGCAATGGGTTACATGTATCTTGGCTATATGCATCAGAGCAAATGATGTAATATAGGAAATGCACCTCCATGTTCATGATTCCTTCTTGCAAACAATATGTACAATAGCAAGAAATCATCATGCACATGGATGTGATGCATATACTTACCTTGTGGTCTTGAGGTAGCTTTGGAAAAGATGAACCTGAGTAAACAAGGTTAGATAACACACGAACACCTACTAGACAAAGCAATTTAAGAAACCACAAGAGTACCAAGATTGGGATGACATGTAGAGATTGATTACTAGGTACTCTATTTGATATAGACATTGTAAGGGCATATTTATCCCTAAGGTGTTTTGGTGATTGATGACAATGCTTTTGTGGACTAATCGTGTGTCTTGAGTTTCCCAGACGTTTCTTCGCTAGGCACAAGATGGTTTGGTGTCCCTCGAACACTATTGAAGACGGCGTTTTTCTACTTTTCTTTTTGGTGGATTTGAGTCGTAGGAAAGCCGTACTATTAAGAGGGGTTCCGCGTCAGAAAGGTTCGGGTGGAATCATCACGTACACATTTCTTTCTAGTCCCCTCCTTTCCCCTCCACCTTGGAGCATCCTCCGTTTTTATCTCTTTACCTTGTTCTGGCTGCTGTGTTGGCTTGCGGTAGTACTGCTCCCTAGTGACCGGTAGTACCGTAGGCACCAGCGGTAGTACCGTGCTATGGAGCGGTAGTACCGCGGGTGCCCACGGTAGTACCGCTCCTCTAGAGCCGTAGTACCATGACCCCCAGGCCAAGTACCGCTCCCTCGTGGTAGTAGGGGCGGATGTAATTTTTTACATCCGCGGTACCACGGTAGTACCACATCCCTTGCGCGGTAGTACCGTGCGCGGCCTAGCTCAGCTGCCAGGCGGTAGTACTGCTCCTCCGCGGTAGTACTGTGTCGGATTTTTGCTACGTCCGTTTTCCAGCGGAAGTAGGCACGGATGTTCTGTTATCCACGCTATTCCCAGGCTTGGGGTTCCCTGCCTTGCGGTAGTACCGCAAGGGGGAGCGGTAGTACCGCGTCTGCGGAAGTACCGTCCTCAGCCCATGTGCTTAAGGTCTGCCCTAGCTACTGCTGCTGCTGCGGTAGTACCGCGGCTCCTCACGGTAGTACCGCGTGGCCTCGCGGTAGTACTGCTGTTTTGGAGCGGTAGTACCGCTGGTCGCGGGCTGGTAGGTGGATAACGGTTGGTTTTTCTTCCTTAGCTATATAAGGGGTGTCTTCTTCCTCGTCTTGACTACCTCTTCCAACCCTAAGCTCCATTGTTGCTCTAAGCTCCATTTTTGCCCGATCTCACTCCCTAGCCAATCAAACTTGTTGATTTGCTCGGGAGTGGTTTATGTCGGTGTCAAAACCGGCGGATCTCGGGTAGGGGGTCCTGAGCTGTGCGTCTAGGCCGGATGGTAACAGGAGGCAGGGAACACGATGTTTTACCCAGGTTCGGGCCCTCTTGATGGAGGTAAAACCCTACGTCCTGCTTGATTAATATTGATGATATGGGTAGTACAAGAGTAGATCTACCACGAGATCAAGGAGGCTAAACCCTAGAAGCTAGCCAACGGTATGATTGTTGTATATGAAGTTGATTGCCTATGGACTACAACCCTCCGGTTTATATAGACACCGGATAGGGTTAGGGTTACACAGAGTCGGTTACAATGGTAGGAGATCTTGAATATCCGCATCGCCAAGCTTGCCTTCCACGCCAAGGAAAGTCCCATCCGGACACAGGACGAAGTCTTCAATCTTATATCTTCATAGTCCAGGAGTCCGGCTGAAGGTATAGTTCGGCTACCCGAATGTTGGAAATATGCCCTAGAGGCAATAATAAAAGGATTATTATTATATTTCCTTGTTCATGATAATTGTCTTTTATTCATGCTATAATTGTGTTATCCGGAAATCGTAATACATGTGTGGATAATAGACACCAACATGTCCCTACTAAGCCTCTAGTTGACTAGCTCGTTGATCAACAGATAGTCATGGTTTCCTAACTATGGACATTGGATGTCATTGATAACGAGATCACATCATTGGGAGAATGATGTGATGGACAAGACCCAATCCTAAACATAGCATAAGATCGTATAGTTCGTTTGCTAGAGTTTTTTACAATGTCAAGTATCTTTTCCTTAGACCATGAGATCGTGTAACTCCCGGATACCGTAGGAGTGCTTTGGGTGTACCAAACGTCACAACGTAACTGGGTGACTATAAAGGTATACTACGGGTATCTCCGAAAGTGTCTGTTGGGTTGACATGGATCAAGACTGGGATTTGTCACTCCGTATGACGGAGAGGTATCACTGGGCCCACTCGGTAATGCATCATCATAATGAGCTCAAAGTGACCAAGTGTCTGGTCACGGGATCATGCATTACGGTACGAGTAAAGTGACTTGTCGGTAACGAGATTGAACGAGGTATTGGGATACCGACGATCGAATCTCGGGCAAGTAACGTACCGATTGACAAAGGGAATTGTATACGGGGTTGCTTGAATCCTCGACATCGTGGTTCATCCGATGAGATCATCGAGGAGCATGTGGGAGCCAACATGGGTATCCAGATCCCGCTGTTGGTTATTGACCGGAGAGCGATCTCGGTCATGTCTACATGTCTCCCGAACCCGTAGGGTCTACACACTTAAGGTTCGGTGACGCTAGGGTTGTAGGGATATGTATATGCAGTAACCCGAATGTTGTTCGGAGTCCCGGATGAGATCCCGGACGTCACGAGGAGTTCCGGAATGGTCCGGAGGTTAAGAATTATATATAGGAAGTGCTATTTCGGCCATCGGGACAAGTTTCGGGATCACCGGTATTGTACCGGGACCACCGGAAGGGTCCCGGGGGTCCACCGGGTGGGGCCACCTGCCCCGAGGGGCCACATGGGCTGTAGGGGGTGCGCCTTGGCCTATATGGGCCAAGGGCACCAGCCCCATGAGGCCCATGCGCCAAGAGATAAGGAAGGGAAGAGTCCCAAAGGGGAAAGGCACCTCCTAGGTGCCTTGGGGAGGAGGGATTCCTCCCTTGGCCGCCGCCCCCCTAGGTTATTGGATCTCCTAGGGCCGGCGCCCCCCCTAGGCTCCCTATATATAGTGGGGGAAGGAGGGCCTCTCAATCCATGCCTTGGGTGCCTACCTCTCCCTCTCCAACACCTCCTCCTCCTCCATAGAGCTTAGCGAAGCCCTGCCGGAGTACTGCAGCTCCATCACCACCACGCCGTCGTGTTGCTGCTGGAGCCGTCTTCCTCAACCTCTCCTTCCCCTTGCTGGATCAAGAAGGAGGAGACGTTGCGCTGACCGTATGTGTGTTGAACGCGGAGGTGCCGTCCGTTCGGCGCTAGGATCTCCGGTGATTTGGATCACGTCGAGTACGCCTTCCCCATCCCCGTTCTTTGAACGCTTCCGCGCGTGATATACAAAGGTATGTAGATGCAATCCAATCACTCGTTGCTAGATGAACTCCTAGATGGATCTTGGTGAAACCGTAGGAAATTTTTTGTTTTCTGCAACATTCACCAACAGTGGCATCATGAGCTAGGTCTATGCGTAGTTCTCTTGCACGAGTAGAACACAATTTGTTGTGGGCGTTGATGTTGTCAACTTTCTTGCCGCTACTAGTCTTATCTTGCTTCAACGGTATTGTGGGATGAAGCGGCCCGGACCAACCTTACACGTACGCTTACGTGAGACCGGTTCCACCGACTAACATGCACAAGTTGCATAAGGTGGCAGGCGGGTGTCTGTCTCTCCCACTTTAGTTGGAGCAGATTCGATGAAAAGGGTCCTTATGAAGGGTAAATAGAAGTTGACAAATCACGTTGTGGCTTTAACGTAGGTAAGAAAACGTTCTTGCTAGAACCCTTTTTCAGCCACATAAAACTTGCAACAACAATTAGAGGACGTCTAACTTGTTTTTGCAGCAAGTGCTTTGTGATATGATATGGCCAAAGTTGTGATGAATGATGAATGATATATATGTGATGTATGAGATGTTCATGCTATTGTAATAGGAATCACGACTTGCATGTCAATGAGTATGACAACCGGCAGGAGCCATAGGAGTTGTCTTTATTTTTTATATGACCTGCGTGTCATTGAGAAACGCCATGTAAATTACTTTACTTTATTGCTAAATGCGTTAGCCATAGGAGTAGAAGTAATAGTTGGTGAGCAACTTCATGGAGACACGATGATGGAGATCATGATGATGGAGATCATGGTGTCATGCCGGTGACAAGATGATCATGGAGCCCCAAGATGGAGATCAAAGGAGCTATGTGATATTGGCCATATCATGTCACTATTATAATTTGATTGCATGTGATGTTTATCATGTTTTTGCATCTTGTTTGCTTAGAACAACGGTAGTAAATAAGATGATCCCTCATAATAATTTCAAGAAAGTGTTCCCCCTAACTGTGCACCGTTGCGACAGTTCGTAGTTTCGAAGCACCACGTGATGATCGGGTGTGATAGATTCCAACGTTCACATACAACGGGTGTAAGACAGATTTACACATGCAAACACTTAGGTTGACTTGATGAGCCTAGCATGTACAGACATGGCCTCGGAACACAGAAGACCGAAAGGTCGAGCATGAGTCGTATAGAAGATACGATCAACATGAAGATGTTCACCGATGTTGACTAGTCCGTCTCACGTGATGATCGGACATGGCCTAGTTAACTCGGATCATGTTATACTTAGAATACAGGAGGGATGTCTATCTAAGTGGGAGTTCATTGAATAATTTGATTAGATGAACTTAATTATCATGAACTTAGTCTAAAAATATTTACAATATGTCTTGTAGATCAAATGGCCAACGTAGTCCTCAACTTCAACGCGTTCCTAGAGAAAACCAAGCTGAAAGACGATGGCAGCAACTACACGGACTGGGTCCGGAACCTGAGGATCATCCTCATATCTGCCAAGAAAGATTATGTCCTACAAGCACCGCTGGGTGACGCACCTATTCTCCCTGCAGAACAAGACGTTATGAACGCTTGGCAGGCACGTACCGATGACTACTCCCTCGTTCAGTGCGGCATGCTTTACAGCTTAGAGCCGGGGCTCCAAAAGCGTTTTGAGAGACACGGAGCATATGAGATGTTCGAAGAGCTGAAAATGGTTTTCCAAGCTCATGCCCGGGTCGAGAGATATCAAGTCTCCGACAAGTTCTTCAGCTGTAAGATGGAGGAAAACAGTTCTGTCAGTGAGCACATACTCACTATGTCTGGGTTGCATAACCGCTTGACTCAGCTAGGAGTTAATCTCCCGGATGACGCGGTCATTGACAGAATCCTTCAGTCGCTTCCACCGAGCTACAAGAGCTTTGTGATGAACTTCAATATGCAGGGGATGGAAAAGACCATTCCTGAAGTATTTGCAATGCTGAAATCAGCAGAGGTAGAAGTCAAAAAGGAACATCAAGTGTTGATGGTGAATAAAACCACTAAGTTCAAGAAAGGCAAGGGTAAGAAAACCTTCAAGAAAGACGGCAAGGGAGTTGCCGCGCCCGGCAAGCAAGTTGCTGGGAAGAAGCCAAAGAATGGACCCAAGCCTGAGACTGAGTGCTTTTATTGCAAGGAAAGTGGTCACTGGAAGCGGAACTGCACCAAATACTTAGCAGACAAGAAGGCCGGCAAAACGAAAGGTATATGTGATATACATGTAATTGATGTGTACCTTACCAGTACTCGTAGTAGCTCCTGGGTATTTGATACCGGTGCAGTGTCTCACATTTGTAACTCAAAGCAGGAGCTGCGGAATAAGCGGAGACTGGCGAAGGACGAGGTGACGATGCGCGTCGGGAATGGTTCCAAGGTCGATGTGATCGCCGTCGGCACGCTACCTCTACATTTACCTATGGGATTAGTTTTGAACCTCAATAATTATTATTTAGTGCCAAGTTTGAGCATGAACATTGTATCAGGATCTCGTTTAATTCGAGATGGCTACTCATTTAAATCCGAGAATAATGGTTGTTCTATTTATATGAGAGATATGTTTTATGGTCATGCTCCGATGGTGAATGGTTTATTCTTAATGAATCTCGAGCGTAATGCTACACATGTTCATAGTGTGAGTACCAAAAGATGTAAGATTGATAATGATAGTCCCACATACTTGTGGCACTGCCGCCTTGGTCACATAGGTGTCAAACGCATGAAGAAGCTCCATGCTGATGGAATTTTAGAGTCTCTTGATTACGAATCATTTGACACATGCGAACCATGCCTCATGGGTAAAATGACCAAGACTCCGTTCTCAGGAACAATGGAGCGAGCAACCAACTTATTGGAAATCATACATACTGATGTGTGCGGTCCAATGAGTGTTGAGGCTCGCGGTGGCTATCGTTATGTTCTCACCCTCACTGATGACTTGAGTAGATATGGGTATGTCTACTTAATGAAACACAAGTCTGAGACCTTTGAAAAGTTCAAGGAATTTCAGAGTGAGGTTGAGAATCAACGTGACAGGAAAATCAAGTTCCTGCGATCAGATCGTGGAGGAGAATAGTTGAGTCATGAGTTTGGCACACACTTAAGAAAATGTGGAATAGTTTCACAGCTCACGCCGCCTGGAACACCTCAGCGTAATGGTGTGTCCGAACATCATAATCGCACTCTATTAGATATGGTGCGATCTATGATGTCTCTTGCCGATTTACCGCTATCTTTTTGGGGGTATGCTTTAGAGACTGCTGCATTCACTTTAAATAGGGCTCCGTCGAAATCCGTTGAGACGACACCGTATGAATTATGGTTTGGGAAGAAACCTAAGCTGTCATTTTTGAAAGTTTGGGGATGCGATGCTTATGTCAAGAAACTTCAACCTAAAAAGCTCGAACCCAAGTTGCAAAAATGCGTCTTCATAGGATACCCTAAAGAAACTATTGGGTATACCTTCTACCTCAGATCTGAAGGCAAGATCTTTGTTGCCAAGAATGGATCCTTTCTAGAGAAGGAGTTTCTCTCGAAAGAAGTAAGTGGGAGGAAAGTAGAACTTGATGAAGTATTACCTCTTGAACCGGAAAATGGCGCAACTCAAGAAAATGTTCCTGAGGTGCCTACACCGACTAGAGAGGAAGTTAATGATGATGATCAAGATACTTCTGATCAAGCTCTTACTAAAATTCGAAGGTCCACAAGGACACGTTCCGCACCAGAGTGGTACGGCAACCCTGTCTTGGAAATCATGTTCTTAGACAACGGTGAACCTTCGAACTATGAAGAAGCGATGGCGGGCCCGGATTCCGACAAATGGCTAGAAGCCATGAAATCCGAGATAGGATCCATGTATGAAAACAAAGTATGGACTTTGACTGACTTGCCTGTTGAGCGGCGAGCCATAGAAAGTAAATGGATCTTTAAGAAGAAGACAGACGCGGATGGTAATGTGACCATCTATAAAGCTCGGCTTGTCGCTAAGGGTTATCGACAAGTTCAAGGGGTTGACTACGATGAGACTTTCTCACCGGTAGCGAAGCTAAAGTCCGTCCGAATCATGTTAGCAATTGCCGCATTCTATGATTATGAGATATGGCAAATGGATGTCAAAACGGCATTCCTTAATGGTTTCCTTAAGTAAGAATTGTATATGATGCAGCTGGAAGGTTTTGTCGATCCTAAGAATGCTAACAAGGTGTGCAAGCTCCAATGCTCGATTTATGGGCTGGTGCAAGCATCTCAGAGTTGGAACATTTGCTTTGATGAGATGATCAAAGCGTTTGGGTTTACGCAGACTTATGGAGAAGCCTGCGTTCACAAGAAAGTGAGTGGGAGCTCTGTAGCATTTCTCATATTATATGTAGATGACATACTTTTGATGGGAAATGATATAGAACTCTTGGACAGCATTAAGGCCTACTTGAATAAGAGTTTTTCGATGAAGGACCTTGGAGAAGCTGCTTATATATTAGGCATCAAGATCTATAGAGATAGATCGAGACGCCTCATAGGTCTTTCACAAAGCACATACCTTGATAAGATATTGAAGAAGTTCAATATGGATCAGTCTAAGAAGGGGTTCTTACCTGTGTTACAAGGTGTGAAATTGAGCTCAGCTCAATGTCCGACCACGGCAGAAGATATAGAAGAGATGAGTGTCATCCCCTATGCCTCAGCCATAGGTTCTATTATGTATGCCATGCTGTGTACCAGACCTGATGTAAACCTTGCCATAAGTTTGGTAGGAAGGTACCAAAGTAATCCCGGCAAGGAGCACTGGACAACGGTCAAGAATATCCTAAAGTACATGAAAAGGACTAAGGAAATGTTTCTCGTTTATGGAGGTGACGAAGAGCTCGTCGTAAAGGGTTACGTCGACGCTAGCTTCGACACAGATCTGGATGACTCAAAGTCACAAACCGGATACGTGTATATTTTGAATGGTGGGGCAGTAAGCTGGTGCAGTTGCAAGCAGAGCGTCATGGCGGGATCTACATGTGAAGCGGAGTACATGGCAGCCTCGGAGGCAGCGCATGAAGCAATTTGGGTGAAGGAGTTCATCACCGACCTAGGAGTCATACCCAATGCATCGGGGCCGATCAAGCTCTTCTGTGACAACACTGGAGCTATTGCTCTTGCCAAGGAGCCCAGGTTTCACAAGAAGACAAGGCACATCAAGCGTCGCTTCAACTCCATTCGTGAAAATGTTCAAGATGGAGACATAGATATTTGTAAAGTACATACGGACCTGAATGTAGCAGATCCGTTGACTAAACCTCTCCCTAGAGCAAAACATGATCAACACCAGAATTCCATGGGTGTTCGATTCATCACAATGTAACTAGATTATTGACTCTAGTGCAAGTGGGAGATTGTTGGAAATATGCCCTAGAGGCAATAATAAAAGGATTATTATTATATTTCCTTGTTCATGATAATTGTCTTTTATTCATGCTATAATTGTGTTATCCGGAAATCGTAATACATGTGTGAATAATAGACACCAACATGTCGCTAGTAAGCCTCTAGTTGACTAGCTCGTTGATCAACAGATAGTCATGGTTTCCTGACTATGGACATTGGATGTCATTGATAACGAGATCACATCATTGGGAGAATGATGTGATGGACAAGACCCAATCCTAAACATAGCATAAGATCGTATAGTTCGTTTGCTAGAGTTTTTCCAATGTCAAATATCTTTTCCTTAGACCATGAGATCGTGTAACTCCCGGATACCGTAGGAGTGCTTTGGGTGTACCAAACGTCACAACGTAACTGGGTGACTATAAAGGTATACTCCGAAAGTGTCTGTTGGGTTGACATGGATCAAGACTGGGATTTGTCACTCCATATGACGGAGAGGTATCACTGGGCCCACTCGGTAATGCATCATCATAATGAGCTCAAAGTGACCAAGTGTCTGGTCACGGGATCATGCATTACGGTACGAGTAAAGTGACTTGCTGGTAACGAGATTGAACGAGGTATTGGGATACCGACGATCGAATCTCGGGCAAGTAACATACCGATTGACAAAGGGAATTGTATACGGGGTTGCTTGAATCCTCGACATCATGGTTCATCCGATGAGATCATCAAGGAGCATGTGGGAGCCAACATGGGTATCCAGATCCCGCTGTTGGTTATTGACCGGAGAGCGATCTCGGTCATGTCTACATGTCTCCCGAACCCGTAGGGTCTACACACTTAAGGTTCGGTGACACTAGGGTTGTAGGGATATGTATATGCAGTAACCCGAATGTTGTTCGGAGTCCCGGATGAGATCCCGGACGTCACGAGGAGTTCCAGAATGGTCCGGAGGTAAAGAATTATATATAGGAAGTGCTATTTCGGCCATCGGGACAAGTTTCGAGATCACCGGTATTGTACCGGGACCACCGGAAGGGTCCCGGGGGTCCACCGAGTGGGGCCACCTGCCCCGGGGGGCCACATGGGCTGTAGGGGGTGCGCCTTGGCCTATATGGGCGAAGGGCACTAGCCCCAAGAGGCCCATGCGCCAAGAGATAAGGAAGGGAAGAGTCCCAAAGGGGGAAGGCACCTCCTAGGTGCCTTGGGGAGGAGGGATTCCTCCCTTGGCCGCCGCCCCCCTAGGAGATTGGATCTCCTAGGGCCGGCGCCCCCCTAGGCTCCCTATATATAGTGGGGGAAGGAGGGCCTCTCAATCCACGCCTTGGGTGCCTCCCTCTCCCTCTCCAACACCTCCTCCTCCTCCATAGAGCTTAGCGAAGCCCTGCCGGAGTACTGCAGCTCCATCACCACCACGCCGTCGTGTTGCTGCTGGAGCCATCTTCCTCAACCTCTCCTTCCCCTTGCTGGATCAAGAAGGAGGAGACGTTGCGCTGACCGTACGTGTGTTGAACGCGGAGGTGCCGTCCGTTCGGCGCTAGGATCTCCGGTGATTTGGATCACGTCGAGTACGCCTTCCTCATCCCCGTTCTTTGAACGCTTCCGCGCATGATCTACAAAGGTATGTAGATGCAATCCAATCACTCGTTGCTAGATGAACTCCTAGATGGATCTTGGTGAAACCGTAGGAAATTTTTTGTTTTCTGCAACGTTCACCAACACCGAACACCCCCTAATCCAGGACTCCCTCAGTATCCCCTGAACCAGGCTTCAGTGACGACGAGTCCGGCGCGCAAATTGTCTTCGGCATTGCAAGGCGGGTTCCTCCTCCAAGTCCTTCATAGAAGAGTGTAAACACCAAGAGTAGTGTCCGGCTCTGCAAAATAAGTTTCCACATATTGCCATAGAGAGAATAATATTAACACAAATCAAATCTGCTGACGTATTCCACAGTGCGTGATCACACTACGGCCAGGTCCTTTACTCGAATCGTTTTTATTTTTCCACCTCAGCATGTTTTGCGAGGCGGTTTCCTTGGCACGTCTTGTCAAAGCAGAGATCGTGTACCCCCTTTACGGGATTCTCATCAATACGGACGTGGTAACCAAACCGAGCCCATTAGCATGTTTTCTCGATTAAAGGCGAGTCCCAAACGGTTATGGGGAGGGCTCCTGGTATTCAACCTCTTATAAAGAGACCAGGGCCTTACTCCTTTTCTCCAATCCCAAAACAAGTTCGCTCGTTGCCTCGAGTTCCAACACCCTAGGCTCCAGATTTCGGGCGCCTCAGACCTTCGACAATGTCCGGTTCCGACCTTCAAGGCCGATGGATGCCCTCCACCGTCACGGAGGAGGACGTGCTAAAGTTGAGAGAGGCTAAGTTCTTGACCGCCGAAATTCCGCACAGGTTGCCTGATCAAAGGCAGGCTATCCCCAGTCCCTAGCCCGATGAGAGCGTAGTGTCCATGTCTCACTTCCTTCGGGGGTTAGGCTTCCCGATGGATCCCTTCGTGAGGGGGCTGCTGTTTTATTATGGGCTGGAATTTCACGACTTAGCTCCGGAGTCCATCCTCCACATTTCCTCATTCATCGTTGTTTTCGAAGCGTTCCTCCGTGTTACTCCTCACTTCGGATTATGGCTAAACACTTTTGGAGTGGAGCCGAAGATGATCGAGGGACGGCACGCAGAGTGCGGAGGCGCTGCCATAAGTAAGAATGCTGATGCTCCATGGCCCGAGGGCTCCTATCAAGAGGAGCTCGGCTTATGGCAACGAGAATGGTTCTATATCACCGTTCCCAGGAGCGCCAAGTGGGTGGCGCCTCCTGCCTTTCGCTCGGGTCCCCCACCATGGCTAGCGTCATGGGTCAACAAAGGATTAGATTGGGGGTTATCCAAAGACGTGCCCCTGTTGCAGGGCCGCATTAGGGATCTCTTAGAAGGAGACCTCAACCTGGTCAAGCTGACGCAGGTCATGCTGATTCGCCGAACATTGCCCGGCAAACGTCGCTCCCTTCGTCTGTGGGAGTTTAATCCGGAGGGACCGCGAGCTCTCCAGCATTTTATGGGCGCAACGCCCGTGGAGATGTATAAACTGTTCTTCGAATCACAAATGATGTGTCCGGATTTGACCGAGGACGCATGCCTAAGCTGCAATCGCCCGGATACCCAAGTAAGTAACCTTGTGCCCGGACCTACTATCCATATAATCATCATAAACTTGCCCCTAAAAGAGCTGTCCTTCTAAACAGGAGTGGATAGCGAAGGCAAAGCTGATCAGGTGTCCGGCTCCCCTTCCCGAAACCAGGCCGGATCCCGTGCTTGTTAGGATGTTGAAGATAATGCCTTTGGAGGGAAGTAAGGGGAAGGACAAGGGAACTATGGCCTCCTCAAAGGAGGCTGCTCCGAAGGGAGGAACCGACAATTCCTCTCCCAAGGGGAAGAAGAGGGCCGCCTCTGACGACCCGGAGACCATGGCCCCGAAGCGGGGGAGAAAATCCTCGTCAGAGGGTCCGACGCTGGGGAGTTCCTCGGCCGAACTACGCCCTCAAAGGGATCAGCCCTCCAGCGAGCCGTAAGTAGAGAGAGGTTTTCCTTTTGAGGGATGAGAGAAATCCTTGATTTATATCTGAGAAGATTAACCGAAATTTTACCTTGTAGCTCGGACCTCAGCCCTTCTCAGCAAAGCTCGTCTTCGGGGGATCTTCTTCCGGAGATGATGGAGAGCGGGACGCCTCCCCCTGCCATACCGCCTAGCGAGGCAGGCGACCCTGAGGTGTCGTCGCGGAGGGTTTCTCTGAATCCGGCAGGGACGGAAGATAGCTATGTGGCCCCCCAAGGCTCTCCGCATCCGGCCTTCGAAAGAGGCCATAGGACAAGTCTGGCACCGTCTGGTGCTCGGCCGGAGGAGCTAAAGATTCTGCTGGGGCGAGCTTCTATCTCAGAGGAGCACCGTGCATTGATGGGCACGGTGATTGAAAGGATTTCATCCACAGAAAGCGGATTGCATGAGGCCGTCAAAAGTTTACTGACGGGTTTTGAGGTACGTTAGATAATGTACACTTTTGTCAGTTGCGCATAAGTAAGATGCGCCCTGTGTAGATAGTAGCCCCTGAGACTCTGCGTGCTGTCAAGAAATGACGGCATGCAGAGGATCATAATCCTAGGTCTAAGATGTCGCCTTTGAATGTAGGTGACGAGGTGTCCGGAATCAAGCCGAACTGATGATGTGGCCGAACTAAAGCGGCAACTGGACGTGGCAGATGCCGACATCGCGCTTGTCAACAAGCGGCTTGATGAGGCTCAAGGTATGTAATTCTTCGGGCGGCATCAGGTAAGAGGAGCTTCATGCCAGTGTCTTACAATGTGTGTGCTTGACGCAGATGGTACGGCCGCCGTGGAGAATCTTAGGGCAGAACTTGCCCGAGCTAAGGAGCAAGCCAGAAAAAGCGATGCGGCTGCCGAGAAGGCCCTTGAAGAGCTGAGAGCCGAATAGGCTGCTCACTGCCGAAGCAAAGAAGAGATGGCCGAGAAGTTAAAGAGCGCTGCAGACCGTTGCAAACTTCTTGAGAAGGAAGACCGGGCGAGACAGACGGACTTAGAGAAGGCCGTTGCCGATGCCAAGGACGCTCGCTCTGTGATGAGAGCTGCGAAGGAGGAGCTGCGTCAGGCCGAACAGATTGCGGCTGGAAAGCCCTTTATGCTGCGGAGGAAGTTTTGTGATCCGAAGTTTGCTCCGTTGGACCGGATGTGGAGTGTGGAGGACACCTATCTGGATTTGGCAGCAAGTGCTGCTGATGCGACCGAACACTTTCGAGATCTAAAAGATTGCGAAGTGGAAAAGCTTTTCTGGTCATAGTTCCACAATCCAGAGCGTCCACTGGCAGTGGATGATCGTTTGGCTCAATGGGCCGAATTGAATAGGTTGTCTGGACTCGCCATGAAGTACGTCATGGGTCACCTGTGGCCGGGGAGATCAGAGCCGAAGAGTTATTTCAGCTTGGTGCAACAATTCCTTGACGCGGTGCCGCGTATAAATGCAATGAAGAGGTCAGCATGCATAGAGGGCGCTAGGATGGCTCTTGCCCGTCTTAAGACATACTGGGCAGAGATGGAGACCACCATTGTTGCGTCCCGAGATTCGAACAAAAGCCGAGTACCCTCCGAGCACTATTTTCAGGAAGTTCTTGAAGGCGCTCGTGTAATAGAGACGCAGTGCCCGAAAGATGCTATGTTATGATAGCATATGTAATTATAAAGTAATATTTTGATAAACTGTAGTGGCCTTTTTTATACTTGAGCCTCCAAGTATTGGGAACACCTCCTGTGCGGCCGTTTTAAGATGTATATATATATATATAGAATCTGAAAGATGGCAGTCGTTGGCTTCAGCCCCCATGCACATAGTGCGGGGGTGCTTGCAGAAGACGCATTTTCACACTTAACCCAACGTCTTGGTCCGACAAAGGAGGTGATAGCGCAGCGGGCCAGGCAACCGGACTATAATGCTTTAACACTTTCACTTAGCCATAAGGGTTTGACAATGAGACTATTTAGGTAGCTCCTTGGTGGCAACTGCGCTCGTCCGAGTTCGGGGCGCGTATGTGCCTGACCGGGAAGTGGCCCTTCGTTAAAGCGGAGGAATACGATAGATTCTGATAGGTCATCGAGTGGCTGACCAGTCTCACGCTACATCATGACAGTCAGTTTTCGGCTTTCTCTACTAAGGTGCTCGCCTGGCCGAACTGGGGCACAATCGCAGTAGTTCTCCTGGTGCTACCTTAGCCAATAGAGCGAAACGTAAGGTAGCCGAACTTAGGAGCCGGGCAACCCAACATTTGACCGAAGACATGATTCAGAGCTGATGCATATAATGCCAAAACTCACGATGCCGAACACTCCCTAAGGTGTTCGGTCTTTATGAGTGCGGGCGAAACAACACTCTTTATTAAAAAAGCCCCTAGTGTCCAGGTACGTGCAAAAATTCTAACGTGGCCACATGCCAAGACGCCAGCCTCCTCCTTGGTTATATCAGAAAGAAAAAAACCAGGGGATGTGTAGCAACAAGAGACAGTAAAAAAGGTTTACGCAGGGTCTTAATCTAAAAAGAATCATTTAGGACGGGTCCCTACTGCACGTCTGCGCCTGTGTCTCCGTTGTGCCGTATCCTGGACGGGCGCCGCACGACGTTCATCTGTAAAAGAGAGGAACTGAGTTGAAAACGGGTCGTGCCGAAAAAAGTTTAAAATAAGCAAAGTATAAAGTAAGATATATAAGGTTGAGCTTTATTGTGTCTTATTGTATATGCGTGGAGCCCCTAGTGCGGGGGTATATGGCTTCTAGGCCTGCATCAATGATGATTTTGCACCGAACTCGTCTATCCGCGTTCGTGGTCTTGAATGACCTATTTTGAAGTTTTTTGGCCGGTGAGGCCATTTTGCGGTGGGGCTGTCAAAGCGGCCGCACCGTCCTCCGCTTGGGGAGGCGCACTTTAGTGCTTCCCCTTCAAAGAGATGATGCCTCGTGGACCGGGTATTGCATTAAAGCGAGTGAAAGCTTTGCGTCCCAGTAGTGCTTGATAGCGACTTGAGAACGGGACGATATGGAAGGTCAGCTTTTCGCGGCGGAGGTTATCGGCAGAGCCGAATGTGACTGTGAGCCGGAGAAAACCCGTACATTGGGTGTCCGGACCAGGTATTACCCCTTGAAAGGAGGTTTTGCTGCGGTGGATTCTTGTTGGATTTATCCCCATGTGCTGGATTGTATCCTGATATATCAGGTTTAGTCCACTGCCGCCGTCCATAAGGACATTTGAAAACTGGAGTTCGCCAATTATTGGATCGAGTATCAAGGCAGTCCAGCCTACATTCTTGATATTCCTAGAATAATCTAGCTGATCTAAGATGATCGGTTTTGACAACTAGTGGTAGGACCCTTTGGGGATGGGCCGTGTGGTGCGTACCTTTACGGGCGCTGCACGTTTTGTTATGTGGAGTGAGTTCACTGTTTTTACTTCTTGTGGGAAGTTCTTTTGTTTCCTGGTGCTCTGCTTTTGGGGTTCGTCCTCATCTTCGCTTGGTGTGTCGAGCCCCTTGTGTTCGGCATTGAGTCTGTCGGATTGTTTGAAAACCCAGCAGTCTCTGTGGGTATGGTTAGCAGGCTTCCCGGGAGTACTGTGTATCTGACATATCCTGTCCAGGATTTTATTTAGGTTGGATGGATCGTCCCTGTTATCCTGGGGGGCGATTTTTCCTGATTTTGTCATGAGCCTTTGAATCCGGCATTGACTACCGTGCTCTTCGGACTTTTGTCCTTAATCCAGTGACGGTCCTTGTTGCATCGCGGTTTTCCGTTTCCATCCCTGGTTTCAGATGTACTTGGGTCGCTGGGGCTGCACCTTGCTAACCAGCTGTCCTCCCCTGCACAAAAGCGGGTCATGAGGCTTGTTAGTGCGGCCATTGTTCTTGGCTTTTCTTGGCCGAGGTTTCTGGCGAGCCATTCGTCTCGGACGTTATGCCTGAAAGCTGCTAAGGCTTCGGCGTCCGGACAGTCGACTATCTGATTCTTTTTAGTGAGGAATCTATTCCAGAACTGCCGAGCTGATTCTCCGGGTTGTTGAGTTATGTGACTAAGATCGTCTGCATCCGGAGGACGGACATAGGTCCCTTGAAAGTTTGCTCGGAAAGCATCCTCGAGCTCTTCCCAGCTTCCAATTGTGTTTTCTGGAAGGCTTTTAAGCCAATGCCGGGCTGGCCCTTTAAGCTTAAGGGGTAGATATTTTATGGCGTGGAGATCATCTCCTCTAGCCATGTGTATGTGGAGGATATAATCCTCGATCCAGACTCCAGGGTCTGTTGTTCCATCATATGCCTCTATGTTTACTGGTTTGAATCCCTCTGGGAGTTCATAGTCCAGGACCTCATCGGTGAAACATAGGGGGTGTGCGGCGCCCCTGTATTTGGGTGTGCCGGATTCTGATGATGGCTTCATAGTGTTGCTTACGAGAGCTTGCTTTCTTGGCCCATAAATGGACCTGACTGGGCCATGATGCGAATCCTTAAGTGGGTCGCATGCCGATTTAGGTGCGGCGCCGCTTGCCGCTTTATGGGGTCGTCTATCCAACCGTGTGGCTTTTTCATTTTTTGAATGCGAGGGCTCTAGGGCCTCTTCGTCGAATTCAGGCAGTAGCTTTCTTTTCGGATAGCTTTTAGTGCGGCGACTGTCGCCGTACATATCTGTGGTATTGATTACTTTGCTCCATCTAATCCGGAGTGCGTCTTCCGCTGTTTTTAGCTTCCGCTTCTACTTCTTTAGGCTACGTGAAGTTGCAATGAGCCTCTCGTGGAAATTCTTCTGCTCCATAGGTTTATTCGGCGTGAGGTCGTCCGGAATGCCGTTTTCGCCGGAGGAGGGATGTTCGGTTTCTCTATCCGTGTTGCCCTGTTCGGACGGTTGCTCTAAGGACTGCTCATCGTCTACCGGCTCGTCCTGCTCTATCGCTGGGTTTTTGTTGAGGCGGGGCTTGGGTCGGCGTTTACGCCGATGCTTTGATTGCTTTTTGGGGGGTCGATCTCCCATCCCATCCCCTTTTTCCTCGTTGTTGCTTCCTTTAGGGGTATCCACCATGTACACATCGTGAGATGAGGTGGCTGTCCAATGCCCTATGGGCGTTGGTTCGTCGGTATCTGCTGCATCGTCATCCATGCTGTCGATGTCTCCAGAGTCGAAGTTGAGCACGTCGTTTAAATTGTCGACAGTGGCTACCAAGTGGGTGGTGGGTGGGCTTTGAATTTCTTCATCGTCCGTATCCCATCCTCGCTGACCGTAGTTCGGCCAGGGATCTCCTGATAAGGAGAGAGTCTTGAGAGAGTTCAGGATATCGCCACAAGGCGAGTGCTGAAAGATGTCTGCGGCAGTGAACTCCATTATCGGCGTCCAATCGGATTCGATTGGCAGGGGCGCGGGGGGTTCGGAGTCCGGGGAGGAGTCCGGATCCTCGGAGTCACGGGTCGTGCAGAGTGCGGGGCTAGCGTTCGACTCGATCGCTTTCGGGATCGCAGCCCCCGAGGTGACGCCCAACCGCTCATCCTTGATTGGCGCAATAGGCTCCGAGTTAGGTGTTGGAACCGATGCGTGTGTGGCCTCCAGGACACTGTCCGGAGGCAGAGCTAGATCATGCCCCTCGAGATAGTGCGGCGCGCTTGGCCGTGGCTTGAACCCGTCGAAGATCAAGTCTCTGCGGATGTCAGCCGTGTAGTTTAAGCTTCCAAACCTGACTTGATGGCCAGGGGCGTAGCTTTCGATCTGCTCCAGGTGGCCAAGCAAATCGGCCCGCAGAGCGAAGCCGCCGAAGACGAAGATCTGTCCGGGGAGAAAAGTCTCACCTTGGACCGTATCGTTGTTGATGATCAAAGGAGCCATCGGGCCTAAAGGCGACGACACAGAGGAACTCTCAATGAAAGCACCAATGTCGGTGCCAAAACCGGTGGATCTCGGCTAGGGGGTCCCGAACTGTGCGTCTAGGCCAGATGGTAACAGGAGGCAGGGAACACGATGTTTTACCCAGGTTCGGGCCCTCTTGATGGAGGTAAAACCCTATGTCCTGCTTGATTAATATTGATGATATGGGTAGTACAAGAGTAGATCTACCATGAGATCAAGGAGGCTAAACCCTAGAAGCTAGCCTATGGTATGATTGTTGTATATGAAGTTGATTGCCTATGGACTACAACCCTCCGGTTTATATACACACCGGATAGGGTTAGGGTTACACAGAGTCGGTTACAATGGTAGGAGATCTTGAATATCCGCATCGCCAAGCTTGCCTTCCACGCCAAGGAAAGTCCCATCCGGACACGGGACGAAGTCTTCAATCTTGTATCTTCATAGTCCAGGAGTCCGGCTGAAGGTATAGTCCGGCTACCCGAACACCCCCTAATCCAGGACTCCCTTAGTTGAGAATGCCCCGATATACACTTCCACCAAGAGAAATTTGATTCCTCCCACTAATCCCTTGCGGATCTTGTTACTCTTGGGTGTTTGAGAACCCTAGACAGTTGAGGTCACCGCGAAGCCATAGTCCATTGAGGTGAAGCTTCGTGGTGTCGTTGAGAGCCTCCAATTGAGTTGTGGAGATTGCCCCAACCTTGTTTGTAAAGGTTCGATCGCCGCCTCCAAGGGCACCAATAGTGGAATCACGGCATCTCGCATTGTGTGAGGGCGTGAGGAGAATACGGTGGCCCTAGTGGCTTCTTGGGGAGCATTGTGCCTCCACACCGCTCCAACGGAGACGTACTTCCCCTCAAAGGGAAGGAACTTCGGTAACACATCCTCGTCTCCACCGGCTCCACTCTTGGTTATCTCGTGCCTTTACTTGTGCAAGCTTATTTGTGATATATCTCTTGCTTGCTTGTGTTACTATCTTTGTTGCATCATATAGGTTGCTCACCTAGTTGCATATCTAGACAACCTACTTTGATGCAAAGTTTAAATTGTTAAAGAAAAGCTAAAAATTGTTAGTTGCCTATTCACCCCCCCTCTAGTCAACCATATCGATCCTTTCAATTGGTATCAGAGCCTCGTCTCTTTATTAAGGACTTTACCGTACGAAGAGTATGGTTGATACCGTAGACGGTGTGGAGGAACACTCCGGTGTGAATCCGATCTCGTCTACGGGCGATGGGGGAACCTCGGTCTCTCGTGAGGAGTTAAATGTGGCCTTGGAGACATTGAAAACCTCCATGACGACCGAGGTTGAAATCATGTTTACTAAATTCCTTGAAGGGCTTAAACTATCCACCGCACTGTTGAAAGTGGGTGATCCCACTGACAAGGTGACGGATGCTATCTCCGACAAGGGGGAAGCTAGTAGTGAAAAGGCTCCTTCTTCTAGTGGTAAAAATGGCACCGACATCTTTGCTCATGTGGAACCACCACTTGTTTATGGTGGACCGGTTCCTTCCACTCATTTGAATCAAGTCGGTCCTCCCCCTAAGATTGTGAAAATGAGGACTTTGATTCTTGGGTTTACGGCTTTAAGCGTCATTTAAATCATGTGAACACTAATCTTTGGAGAATCATTGAAGAAGGTTTCCATCCGCATGATCCAAGCAACTTCACTCCTCGAGAAGCCGCGGTAATCAATTTAATGAGAATGCTCTCTTCATCATTCAAGATGCAATTCCACCCGAAGATCTACCTCATCTTCGGCCCTTCGCCTTGGCCAAAGACGCATGGCTTTGTGTCGTATCGCTCTACCGGGGAAGCGCAAGCATTCAACGCTCCAACTATGAAGTGGTGCAAGATGAAGCCGATGAGTTTGCAATTAAAGAAGATGAAGAACCTCGTGAGCTTTATCGGAGAGTAACCAAACTCACGGTCTCACTCTGAGATCACGGGAGCAAGGACACGGATGACAATTGGATCAAGCGCAAATTCCTCAAGGCAATGATGCCTTACCACAAAGGCCATGTCCTCCGTCATTCGTCAAAGGCCGGACTTACACACTTTGACCTCAAGTGAAGTGTTGGATGAGTTTGTGGCTATGAACATCTTGGACAAGACCGCCGACAATGCGGTGCTTCGCTCTCAAAGGGCAAAGTAGCCCAACCTTGCATTAAAGGCCAAGGTTTGCGGTGAAGAGGAAGAAGAAGAAGAAGAAGAAGAAGAAGAAGAAGAGGAAAGCAACCCCGAAGATACAAAGTATGCCTATCATGAACACATGGCACTTGCTTCAAGGCAATTTTGGAGTAAGAAAAACTCAAGGCCAAACTTCAACAAGAACAACCACTACAAAAAAATACACTTCCGTGATGATACGTGTTTGTCACAGTAGGTCGCTTTTTTTTGTCATGCATGTACATCCATGACAAATTGATGACAGAATCAAGATAGTCATACCTGTGTTGTCGTAGAAGTGTTCCATGACATTACCAAAATTATCATCACGGAAGTGTCCACTTCCATGACAATAAATCATGCGTCACAGAAGTGCTTTCGTTAAGGGTGACTGACATGTGGCATCCACCATAATGGAATGTCGTTAAGCTACCGAGTCGCGTTTTGGATCCGATAACCCGCTAACAGCCCCGACCAATGGGGACTTCCACGTGTAAAATCATCATTGGCTAGAGGAAACACGTGTCGGCTCATCGTCGGGACAGATGTCATCCACTCACTGGACAGAAGGCGCCTATGATACGTCGACACGTGGCACGACCCAACAAGTTTAAATGGGCTGGCCCAACTAAAGGCCCACAAGATTTTGTGGACCATAATGGGTCGGCCCAGCTAAAGGCCCACGAGATTTTGCGAACCATAATGGGCTGGCCTAGCTAAAGGCCCACAAGATTTTGCGGGCCATAATGGGCCGACCCAGGTAAAGGCCCACAAGATTTTTGTGTGCCGTAAAGGGCCGGCCCAGGTAAAGGCCCACAAGATTCTTGCGGATCATAATGGGCCGGCCTAGCTAAAGGCCCACGAGATTTCACCGACATTAATGGGCCGGCCCAGCTGTAGTCCCACAAGATTTTGAGGACCCTAGTAGGCCGGCCCATTAACTGCCTGCCATGTTTTGGGCCAAATGCCGGCCCATATTTGATCCGGTCCATTAATGGCCTGGCACGCTCCAGGCCTAATAGTGGCCCATATGAGATCCGGCCCGTTAAAGGCCTACCACGTTCTGGGCCAAATTACGGCCCAGATCAGGTCTGACCCTTTAAGAGGCTTTGGGCTCAATTATGGCCCATATCAGATTCAGCCCGTCAACTGGACACTATGCTTTTGGGCCCACTTGCTAAAGGCTCACTTAGTAATTCTGCCTGATATTAGTTTTGCCCTGTTAAGGGCCTGTTTAACATTTCAGCCCAATATTAATTTCAGCCTGTTAAAAGCCCATCATATAGTTGGGCTTAACTACGACCCGGTTTGCATCCAGCCTGCTCGCAGCCGATATCTGATTGGGCCAAACAAGGACCGAGACAATTTTTTGGCCAGTTAAAAGCCCGTGATTTGATTTGCACAATCATGGGCTGGGTTTCATTTCGGGCTGCTGCCGGCCCATGAGCTGTTCGACACGTTTCAGGCCCAACCTACATCGTGATTGCATGACGGCCCGATTATGTACCGTAATTTTACGATTTGGCCGGTTTATTGCGAAGACAGGATATATATACAGTAAAATAACTGCAACATCGTGAATAAGAAAAAAACCTAGACTATACAATAAAGAAATTACAGCATATTACATCCACTGGGCATCAAAGTTCGCACTATGATAATAAAGCACAAGCAGACAGCAGATTACATACACTGGGCATCAAAGATCGCCACCAGTGCAAATAAACACACCAACAAAATAATATACAAAACTGACAGCACTTCAATAGAGTTCAAGAAAGGTTAGCCCTGCTGGGGAGCTGCAGCGCAAGCAGCTGAGCAAGATGATGAGACTGCGCTTGTTCAACACTTATATCTTCCTCACTCTGAAAGATAAACAAGCAGACAAATGACAGGTTTTGCACATAAAAGTATTAGTGCTAACAATTCATCACATTTCTTATTGACGAATAAAGTGACGCACTTTAAATTTGCATTAACACAATATGGTATTGTTCAGGTCAAGACATGGCGGGAAATGACATTGTGAAGGAGTTGGCAGCTTCACGACACCACTGGATTACAGATCAAGAACTCATAAGTATCAATGGTTTGTGCTGTCAATTTATACAATTTCAGATTGGCAAATAAAGAGACGGTTTAAATAATAGTAGAATGATATGACATTGTTCATAGTTAAGACATTGCAGAATATGACATTGTGTTGTAGTGGGTAGGTTCACCACACCACTGGATTACGGATGAAGAACAAAATCATACATGCAGTGCAAAAGAAGATCACTTGCTCTGTATAGTTTAATTTACATGGTATGAAGAAGGAACTTGGTTGTACAGCTAAAAACTTAAATTGAGAAAGGACAAACTTTTGTTTATGAACTACATATAATAAACTTTAAACAAGCAATTTGATGCAAACACCAAAAATAAACAGCTGTTGCAGTCATGCCTAACCAAATATATACAACAAAGTTTGAAGGCTTGAGATGGACAAACTTACATTATTGGTGAAGACAGGCTCTATAAAGGCCTTGTCCATGCTAATGGGGGGCAATTCAAGAAGTTTACCACAGAATCTTCTTCAAAAGCATTGCCTTTATTCTACATTTTGTTAAGAGTAAATATAGATGTGATAATATACGAAAAGTGGAGAATATTTAAGATAAGATGAAGAGTGATGCTACATAACCAAGTAGCTATAAATGTAAGTGCAGCGATACAGGCAAAAGGTACAACCAAGAGCAATGCATGGCTAAACTTCTTCAGTACCAACCTTATGGTAAGAGTAAATATAGATCTGATGTGTAGAAAATGGAGGGCAAAAGAAAATAAGCTGCAGAGTGATGGTACATGAACAACTACCTGACATTATAAGTACACTGATAAAGGACAACATGTACTTACAAGAACAATGCAGAGCTAAAAAAACATTGGCATTGGATATATTCTACACTAATGTAACCATTCATACAGATCAGATAATTTGGAGCGAACAATTGATAAGCAAGCTATCATACATACTGCTGTCACATAATGAACCAGGTACGTATGCAAGTACAGTGAGACAGGACAACAAGTACTAACAAGAGCAAAGCAGCGGGCAGCATATTTGCGATATCCTGTCATTCTTGTCAAACCGGAATTCTTCTTCGAGCAGATTTCCTGCAAAAAAGATCCGTAAGGCACATGCGTAAAAGTAGAAGTTCAAATTGTCATGTGATTTCATAGACAGTACCTCATCCTGGGAACGAGACCAGTGCATAACAAGGTTTTTCCATTCAATGTCTTCTAAATTTAGCACAGGAGACTTCACCGGAGATTCGTTTATAGACTTGCCATCAAAGTGTGATTTCCTCAGGTAACGCCGATACTGCTGCAATGCTTCCTTGAAAAGCACAAGCAAGCTTTGCTCGTCATGACTATCCAGATTGACCCTCTCCTAGTTACAACAATGTAATGTAAATCATTGATGTGTTCAATCAGCAGAAAACAGGAAAATAATAACCAGGAATAATAGCACTTACACGTAAGTTGGACAGGAAGATGTGAAAATGGTGTTTGTCTTCACAATAATCTTCCCATGATGGGAATATATGCACGTAGTCCCTAACAACATTGAAAGCATTGTCTTATAAACTGGGAATAAATGGAATGGGGTTCCAATCTGCAGGAATTGGCCGTCTCTGCAGTTGGGATAGGTCTTCGGCCGGTGGACTTGCTGTACTTTTTGCTGGAGTGGGATTTTTCTGTGGTACAGCTGGTGCTATGGCAAATGAAATCGGTATACCTTTTGCTGGAGTGCAGGTCCTGTGTGGTGGGGCTAGTGGTGTGGCCAGTGAAGTATGGGTACAGTCTGCTGGAGTCGGTCCTACGTTTTGTGTCACTGGTTGTACAGCCAATATAAGTGGGGTGCTGTCTGATTTCTCCGGCACCACCATGTTTTTCAAGGACTTTGCTGGTGCTCCTTCAGGTTCGGCAATCACCCTCTTCCTTTTTGATGTCTGATGCACAAGAACAACATTTGAGTGGAAAAACATGGTATGATGAGAGATGGAATATGTATTGATAATGGATGGGCATGGCATCTTGACATATATGATGAGTAAACTAAGCAGATGGTGGTGCAACAAAGTAGAAGAAATGCAAGACAACATATGCAAGATACGCGCAATCAATAAAACCTTGCCAAATTAGAACATGCACCTTGATGGGTGAACAGGACAGGCCATCTGCCTTTGACTCCTCGAGGTTAGAATAGTCATTAGGATAATATTCTGAACAAGAATCAATAGGTGGCGAGCGTATGAGTTCCATTGCTTCCAGAATGGCACTCAATGCCTTGCTGCCAATTTTGTAAGTCATTGCAGTGTTTCACAATATTCTTTTGATGCATGGATTCTGATATTCACTGTAATTGCATATAATATCTGAGAACCATGAAAACATAAATAGTTGTGAGATTATCTTTGTAATGCAGATGATATTCTAATATAGGGGCGCCCCTGTAAACACTTGTGTGCTATCACTGGATTCTGATGAGAGAGCTCATGTGTGCTATAATATGGTGCGTGCATTTATATAATCTGGCACAAGTACACAAAAAAATAGGATCCAGAAGTAAGGATAGCTGGTAGATGAAAGGTTCATAATATACTATATAGAGAGTTTATTGCCAAACCATGATAACAAGAGCACACAACAACTAGGCAGATCATAGTGTACATAACAGGGGTACACCATAACCAGGATATATAAATCGGGAAAGTGGAACTGGCTAGAAATTACGGTGTTGTATTGCCGCTAGTAATTGAAAGCCTATCGATCACGTACAGGCCAGCTCTATCAGTTGTTGACTGCAGATGTCCCTGCTCCCCTTCCTGACAAGGAACATACTGTGCTTCCCATACAGAACACCGCACGGGCCGCCGGCCGAACCACCGGCCCCACCACCTATGTTCCTCCGCCACCCCCACCCCCGCCCCCACCCGTGTCGAGTTTTCTTTGTTTGACGAGGCCCCACCACCGCCTCCCACAACCACCGTCCCCACCCGAGCCCCTTCGATCGCACCGGCGAACTCCGGTGAGCTCTAAAAAATCGACTGACCCAATTTTGAAATTTAGTCTACTGTGATTTAACTAGTGTGGAATATAAAAGGGGAAAACTATAAGCATTGCGAGTATGGTGTTGAGCGTGCCATGGCGGATCTGAAGGTGCAAACCGGACAAAGGAAACTTCGCAACCAAGACAAGAAATCAGAGTAAAGCAGTGGCGATCTATTTTCTTGCTGCGATAAATAAGTTGAGCAGATACGAAAGAGTACCGCCTCTGGTGCGGTGCCGTGTACACATCTGCTGAGAATTTGATGGTGCTGCGGTAGCGATGGCTGTCGGTGGCGTGGAAGCAGATCTAGGAGGGTAGACGGTGGCGGCGGGGCGCGGTGGACGAGACGGTCGTAGGAGCGGCGCCGGCAAGGTGGACAACGGCGGGGATGAAGCGAGAGGACGTGATGCAAGGATCCCAGTTCGAAGCCGTGGATGAGAGAGGTCGATCTCTTGTAATGGACGTCGGCGTCGGGGTATCAGCTCTGGCATGGTGGAGGAGGACGGCGGTGGATGGGGTGGCGGACGGCGGCGGACGGAGGAGGGTGGGGTGGAGAGGGTGTTTTGGCGCCCACGGAGTACAAATGGGGAAAAGGGAGGTAGAGAGGAAGGGGGAACCATGTATTCAGGGCGCGCTTGTCTCAAATGCGAGGAAATTTACAAACTTAGCCCCCGTTTCAAATTTCTACTACATCACAGTAACATAGTCGGTTGGGGATAGGACGGTAATCTCGCATACATCGAATATTTGCCGACGAGAGTTTGTTTTTGGCGCCCATCGTGTATGAATATGAATCGGGGAGGGAGTCGATTTCGGCCGAGGACACACTGTGTTTTGGCGCCCACCGTGTATGAATCCGGGTGAGAGGCGGTTACGTCACGTTTGGGTGAAATTACAAACTGAAAGCACAAGTGCTCCCTAGGTGGTTTTGATAATTGATGACAACATATCTCTTGTTGGACTAACACTTCTATCTAGCATGTTTCATATAAGTTCAACAACGGAGTGGCATGGACTAAAGGTTGTGGGAACTCCTTCAAGATGCGAAGGACAAGGGATTGGCTAAAGCTTTGTAACATCCCAAAATTCTAAATTTTGGAATATTATAAACACATAGATAGATTGATTGATTGTTTGCATGAATTGAGTGAAATTCGAATTCTTTTTGAAAGTTAAATGAGAGGGAATAAAAGGACTTTCCCAAACTTTCATATTGGTTTTCTGATCTTCGTGAATTCAAATTCTTTTCAACACAAAACCCCAGAGAGAAGATGACATGACTTCTTCCATTTATTTAAATGACAAGGGGTGTTGAAAATATTTGAATTTCATTTGAAAATATTTCCAATTCAGAAACTTTAAGCAACTCAATGATTTTCACGAGAGAAGATAAAATGACTTCTTCAAATTATGAAATATGAGTTGGGAGTTTCAAAGAATTAAATTCAAAGTTCTTTTGAATTTATTTTTCAAATTGGAATACATTAGATCATCATGCATATCTTATTTTCTTGCATTTTGGTCGATCCTAGAAATTTCACGCAACTCAAGGACCTTCGGAGAGAGTTGGAGATTTCGTTATTTTCTTATTTGAGAGTTTTCTCAAAATTTGAATAGAGGATCATTTGATTTATTTATTTCATCTTCAATAATTTTTCCGTTATAAAAAAATATAAGAGAGGGAATAATATGACTTTCCCAAAATATAGGGAAAATGAAGATTTAATAAATAGATCAAATTTCGTTTTCCGGTGTTTGTTTGTTTTTCTTTGGATAGGGAAAAATGCGCATTTTTGAAAATTTTATTTTAGGCCCGGAGAAAAGTTCATTGTGTTCGGCTCATTTTTAGGAGTCGGGGAAAATTTACTTTATTAGTTTTGGAGTTCGGTAGATTTTGTTTTTCTGTGTTTTTCCGAGCGCGGAACCGTTTTAAAAAAAAAACCTCAGCGCCTTGCGCCAAAGGCCCAAGCCGCCGGCCGGCCAGCCAAGGCCAAGGCCATCGCCGCACCGCGCGCGTGCCCAGGCTCCAGGAGCCTCCGCCTTTGTCTTTTGGAAGTCCTAGTAGGACTTTTGTCCTACTTCCGTATATTCCTTTTCTATTTCTAGATCTTTTCCTTCCCTCTTTTCTATTCCTACTCCTATTCTTATTTCTTGTCCCCTACACCAAGTAAACTCTCTCCCCTCACCTATATAAATACCCCAACACCCCCCCCTCCAAACACATCAAATCAAAACCCCTCTCTCCACCACCCGCCGCCGCGCCCCTCACCCGCCGCCGTGGCTCTCACCTGCGCCGCGCCCTGCGTCACCCGCACCGCCGCCGCCCTGCGTCACCGCCACCGCCCCACCTTGCCGCGCCGCCGCCGCCCTGCGTCACCGCCACCGCCGCACCTTGCCGCGCCGCTGCCGCCCTGCGTCACCACCGCCGCCGCCTTGTGCACCGCCGCCGCCGCCCAACGCCACCGTCGCCGCCGTTCGCCGGAGGTACCGCGCCGCGTCTCTTCTTTCCCTTGGTTCGGTTTTTCTTATAAACCGTTCCGATTCTTTTCTTCTCTACCGATTCGTTTTTTTCCGATTTTTCGCTAAACCGTTCCGGTGTTCTAGATCGGTTTTTCGTTTCAATCTCTTTTCCGAAAACCCTAGATTGGTTTTCGTTCTTCTTTCGGACCATTCGTCTCAACGAACGTGATCACCGATTATTTCCCGGTTAACGACGCCTGTTCGTATAACCGTTCTTCTTTTTCTTCTCGTCGGATTTATTCCAGTTCTAGTTTATCTTCTCGCTCGTTTATCGGAATCAGGTGATTCAAGCGCCTGGAGTTTCATCTCGAAACCGCCGTTCCGTCTAATCAACTTGAACAAGCTTTTGCTACAGTAAAATTTGACCTAGTTTCAACTTGCTAGAACCGAGTTGTTTTCTTCCGCCGTTTGTTTTTCGTCGTTTGTTCGGCTCGTTCTTTCTTTGCAACCGGAGTTCTTAAGTTGAACTTTCTGGTTTGTTCTCTCGTTCGAGTTTTACTTGTGCATTAGATGAGTACTTATTGTGTGGTTACTATTGTTTGCTTACGATAGATTGACCGGAGTGTGATGAGTAGATCTATCAAGAGTTTTAAGTGCGAATCATCTTCATCTACATGGCAGGCAAGTAACACTTTGATCATACCTTTTCTACAACCCAGTTTTATTGCATTAGATCAATCCTCACACATTGCATGATTAGGATCTAATTAAATTGTGGGATGGGAAGTAGATGAGGTAGTACCTATTACCTGTATTATTATCAAACCCTTGGGAGTTACTTCTACGTTGCTTATTATGCCATGCTATGCTAGTAGACGTGGATTGGGTGAGTGATATCCATGACAGATGTGAGATGATAATTTTAATGGTTTATCTAAGGTGGCAACTTAAACACACATCTGGGTGGATTGAGGCACCTGATGTCTATCAGGACTTGCCTGTTTTTTTGGACCGCCACCCAGGCTCAAAGGGATCATAAGATCTTCCATGCTAGAAACTTCCGTGTGCAGCCACAAGCCATTATGGGCTCTGGCATAGTTGACTAAGTAGTGCGAACTCTTACGGGGTGGACTAGCAGATGTAGGGGATGTAGGTGTACCGGTCTACCCCACATGTAAGGTGCTAGCGCTTCTGAAAGATTATGTCTCGGTCATCCGTCTTCTCAAACACCATGTAGTGCGAGAAACCAAACGGAGGCGATCGAGTCTTGTGGGGAAAAGTGCGCAAACCTCTGCAGAGTTTACAAACTAATCATGATTAGCCGTGTCCCCGGTTATGGACAACTTGAGTATCTAGTACTTGAATATCATTGTGAATCTCAACATGTTACTTCTAATTAATGTTATTGGGTTTTAATTACTTTTAATTGGGATTGAGAATGCTGTCAACCATTCTCAATGTTTCACAACCACCATGATAGTAAATAAAATTTATTCCTTTGCAGTAGGGAAAAACTGGCTTTACGCAAAAACCTTATAACCATAGAGCTTTTCCACCAGCCAAATAGGCATGTAGTGATAGTCATTGTTCATCATTCTCTATGGTGTGGATTTGCCAGTACATTCAATGTACTGACCCGTTTTCGGGCTGCAACGTTAATGTTGCAGACTTTTCAGACGACGATTGAGGTGCGTTTAGGTCGTGGTTCTATACTCAGTGATGCCGCTGGAGTTGATGGACCCATTTATCTTCCGAGTCTTCCGCTGTTATCGACATTATATGGCCTTCTGCCATATTTATTGTAATAAGTTCTTTTTGAGCCATCGATGTAATAAGTGTGTGATTGCAACTCTGCTATAAAACCTCGATGTACTGTGTGGTGTCAGCATTACTGATCCAGGGATGACACCGTAGCACAGTAGACGTGATCCATTCGGGTCAGGTCGCTACAAGCTTCAAGCTCAAGACTCTTCACTTTTACATTTTAGTGATCCAAGATCACATTGAGTCCATAGGAAAAGCCAATACTATCAAGGAGGGATGAGGTGTTGCTTAATGAGCCTCTTGCTTCATGTGCTTAATGATATGCTCCAAAATCCTCAACTACTTTCCCATATCCACATATGACCTAAACCCTAAGCCAAACTCGGTCCTACCGATTCTTCCTATCCGGCGCCACCGAGTTTCACCTGTCATAAGCCACTGCCAAACCCTAATCAGTTCGGTCTCACCGATGGGATCTCGGTCTCACCGAGATGGGCTTGCAAACTCTCTGTTACCCATTGCAATATTCTCGGTCCCACCGAGATATGCAATCGGTCCCACCGAGTTTGCTTGACCAAATATCAGTTTCACTTATTACCCCAATCGGTCCCACCGAGTTTGAGTAATCGGTCAAACCGAGTTTTGGATTTACCCTAACCCTAGCACATCGGTCCCACCGAGTTGATCCAGTCGGTCCCACCGAAATCTCTAACAGTCACTAAGTTTACATTTTCGGTCCGACCGAGTTTATTGATTCGGTCCCACCGAGATTGGAAAACTGTGTAACGGTTGGATTTTGTGTGGAGGCTATATATACCCCTCCACCTCCTTCTCATTCGAAGTGTGAGCCATCAGAACACACACATCATTCCAACTCATATGTTCTGACAGAGAACCACCTACTCATGTGTTGAGACCAAGACATTCCATTCCTACCATATGAATCTTGATCTCTAGCCTTCCCAAGTTGCTTTCCACTCAAATCTTCTTTCCACCAAATCCAAATCCTATGAGAGAGAGTTGAGTGTTGGGGAGACTATCATTTGAAGCACAAGAGCAAGGAGTTCATCATCAACACACCATTTGTTACTTCTTAGAGAGTGGTGTCTCCTAGATTGGCTAGGTGTCACTTGGGAGCCTCCGACAAGATTGTGGAGTTGAACCAAGGAGTTTGTAAGGGCAAGGAGATCGCCTACTTCGTGAAGATCTACCGCTAGTGAGGCAAGTCCTTCGTGGGCGATGGCCATGGTGGGATAGACAAGGTTGCTTCTTTGTGGACCCTTTGTGGGTGGTTGCTTCTTCGTGGACCCTTCGTGGGTGGAGCCCTTCGTGGACTCGCGCAACCGTTGCCCTTGGGTGGAGCCCTGTGTGGACTCGCGCAACCGTTACCCTTCGTGGGTTGAAGTCTCCATCAATATGGATGTAGGATAGCACCACCTATCCGAACCACGGGAAAAACATCCGTGTCTCCAATTGCGTTTGAATTCTTCAAACCCTTCCCTTTACATTCTTGCAAATTGCATGCTTTACATTCCGCTGCTCATATACTCTTTGCATGCTTGCTTGATATGTATTGTGTGTATTGAAATTGTGCCTAAACTCCACTTAAACCGAAAAAGCTTAAAAATTGCAACTTTAGCACTAAGTGTCTAATCACCCCCCTCTAGACACATCTACTTCTAGATCCTACAAGTGGTATCAGAGCCTTTGGTCTATATTTGCTTTGATCTCCATAGCTTTTGGTGGTCAGAGCCTTGGTTTCACAACCTAGGAGAGTATGGCGTCTAGCGAGGGAAATTATCACTGTAGAGGTCCTTACTTTGATGGTACTAATTTTGCTAGTTGGAAGCATAAAATGAAAATGCATATTCTTGGACATAACCCCGCCGTTTGGGCTATTGTGTGTGTTGGTTTGCAAGGTGACTTCTTTGATGGGAGAGAACCAAACCGTGAAGCTACCGCGGATGAGTTGAAGATGTTGCAATACAATGCTCAAGCTTGTGATATTCTCTTCAATGGATTGTGCCCCAAAGAATTCAACAAAATCAGCCGTCTTGAGAATGCAAAGGAAATTTGGGACACTTTGATTGATATGCACGAAGCTACCGACTCCGTCAAGGAATCCAAGTTGGATGTGCTTCAAAGCCAACTTGACAAGTTCAAGATGAAGGATGGTGAAGGTGTCGCTGAAATGTACTCTAGGCTTGCTCTCATCACAAATGAGATTGCCGGCTTAGGAAGTGAAGAGATGACCGGTAGATTCATCATCAAGAAGACCCTAAGAGCCTTGGATGGAAAATATGATACCGTGTGCACATTGATTCAAATGATGCCCAATTACAAAGATCTCAAGCCAACGGAGGTGATTGGAAGAATTGTTGCTCATGAGATGTCACTTAAGGATAAAGAGGAACTTCACAACAAATCAAGTGGTGCCTATAAAGCCTCATGTGAAGCCCCTAAATCATCAAGTGAGAAACAAGACTTCAATGAAGAATTGAGCTTAATGGTGAAGAACTTCAACAAGTTCTACAAGAGTAGAAGCAAAGATAGAAGCTTCAAGTCAAGGTCCTACAATGACAAAAGATCTTCTAGTCGAGAGCGAAACTGCTACAATTGTGGAAGACCCGGACACTATTCCAATGAGTGTACGGCTCCCTACAAGAGAAGAGAAGATTCTCCAAGAAGAAGAAGCAAAGAATCACCACCAAGAGAGAGAAGGAGTAGAGATGATCGTTATGAACGAAGATACTCACGGAGAAGCAAGGATTCGGAAAGGAAGGAAAAATCATCAAGGAGCTACACAAGACAAAGACATCAAGCTCATGTTGGTGAATGGGTATCCGGCTCCGACTCCGACAGCCACTCCGAGAGAAGTTATCACTCCGACTCCGAAGATACTCAAGATGAAGGTGTTGCCGGTCTAGCACTTGTGTCAACCAACTCCTACGACATATTTGACTCACCAAATGAAGGAATTGGAAGATGCTTCATGGCCAAAGGTCCTAAGGTAACACACCCCGAGTATGTTGATTTCAATAGTGATGAAGATGACTTGTTAGGTGATGATTTGCTTGTTGACAACTCTAGTGATGAATACTATGATGAAATGTCAATTAAACATGCTAATCAAGATAAAACGAATGACAATGATAAGGAGAAGATTGAGGCCCTAACTAAAGAACTAAACACTCTTAAGTTAGCTCATGAAACCATCTTCGAAGATCATCGAGAACTTTTAAGAGCTCATGAGAAATTACGCTTTGAGAAGCTCAATCTTGAGCAAGAGCATGAGTTCTTAAAAGCAATCAATGATGATCTCCGCAAGAAAAGTTCTTCTTACATTGCCAAGCGTTTACTCTTATCCATTACATGCCTCAAGTCAAGTCTAGTAACAAGAAGATTCTTCCTCTAGCAGTAACAATGATCATGTTAAATCCAATATTGTTGCTTCTAGTAGTTCTCTTGATTCCACTAATGATTCTCTTAGCCAAGTTACACTTGAGCAAGAAAATAGCTTATTGAAGGGAATTATAGAGAAAGGAGTGTACAAAAGCCTTGCCGGGAGTAAGCAATTCGAGGAAATTGTGCGCAAGCAAGGAATGCACCGGAAGAATCAAGGTGTTGGTTTTGAACGAAAGTTCAATGCCAATGGAGTTGAGTGGGAAGAAGATCAATACCCCAAGACAAAGTTTGTCCCTCAACAAGAGAAGTATACTTCTTTCAAGGGGACACAAGCTCAAGATGTTCTTCCACCACAAGACTATGAGCAAAAAGGCAAGGACAAGCTTCAAGAGGAAATTGATGCATTTGAAGAAGCTCCAAAGACCTTAGTCAAGTGGATTCCCAAGACTACTTCAAGTTCCACTTCATCAAGTACGACTACAACTCCAAGGATTCCCATCAAGATGATGTGGATCCAAAAGAAGAAGAACTAGAGAGTTCTTGAGGGTGACTCTGCCAACATACTTCACTCTTATCATTTTGGCAAGAACAAGTGCAATCAACTTCCACATCTTGCACTAGTTCAAGGAGTCACAAACCCTCTTGTTGGTAAGACAAGGGACAAGGTAACCTAAAAGTTTTCATGGACATCATCTTTTGTGTGCATCACTCTATGTCTATGGATATCCTTGTTTGTTCCTTGTGGGACTAACCCATGTAGGTATTGAAAGTGCAATTCACTCAAATGGATAGCTCCAAGAGATCTACATCAACATTGAGCATCCACATCTTCAATATCTACATGAAGTCATCATCGACAAAACCCAAGGTTAGTTCATCCCTCTTAGGGGGGATATCACATCTAGGGGGAGCTTTACTCTAAGACTTGAGCTAAAGCAACTCTAAAGATATGAACAAAACAATGCTTTATGTAAAAGTGGTAACCCCACTTGAGCTTAAACGATGAGTATGACCTATGATCAAGTGTTCTCACTTGACTCCTAAGTCAATATACTCATATATAGATGACCTAGTCATTGCAAATTGCTTGATAGATGCTAGCATTGGTTGTGCATGCCTTGCCACATATTTCATTTGCCATCTTATTGTGTGAGCATGCTGATTGCATATTTTACTCATTCGAGGACATCCACTTGTTGTTTTGATTGCTTGGTTTTATCCTTTTTTGCCAAGTGGATGGACAAGAATGCCTAAGAACGTCCTCTAGCTATCTATGCTTTTCTCGTCTCAAACTCTATTCATGCTGCATCGCAAAATTTAATCAAGTCAGATTCGAACCACTCTGTGTGAGGAGCGCTCGGAGTCCCCGATTCGTCATAGACTTAAACTTCCAAAACCTCTTTATGATTCTCGGTCTGACCGATACTCCACTTTCGGTCCTACCGAGATCATTAAGTTGATCTAGGTTTTCGATCTTGGTGCAACCGATTTGAACCTTTCGGTCACACCGAGTTTCAGTAACTGCACGCAGTTATGAATCTCGGTACCACCGAGTTGTTCCACTCGGTCACACCGACAGGGTCGGGCTATATATAGTCACGGGCAAAATTTGGAAATTTCTCCGAACCCCTTCGCCCGCGCGATAGCCTGCTCTGCCCTCGAGGTCTCCGGATCGTCTTCTCGCCGCCAGCAGCCTCCAGTCGCTGGTCTCCGTCGCCGTCAACGGGAATTCTGCCCCGCTGTTGCCGCCGTAGCAAGTCCCCGCCGAACTAGGGTATGGACTTGATCTTTGTGCTATTCCTCAATCTGATTCCTATCACATTGTGATCATATTGTTTCTATCCACGTTTGATAAACTTCTATCCAGTCAAAACGCTCATAGATTAGGTTTGATTTGAAAATTCTAGGTTTAGGTTTCCGCCAAAACTATCTTGGACCCACCGAGTTGAAAAACTCGGTCCCACCGATTTGGCTTATGCCATTGCACAAGTGAGACTCGGTCTGACCGAGAATTACTTATCGGTGTGACCGATTTTTGAACTCAGTGAAACCCTAGCAGTCTCGGTGCCACCGAACTGTGACTCGGTCCTACCGAGTTCACTAGTTTAGGTTCCAAAACTGCTTCGGTATCACCGAGTTTGAAAATCGATAGATCCGAGATGATTTCAGTGGGAAACTAAAACTAAGTTTTTGGATCATTCTTTTTGCAAAAATCTCTGCATTTTGTGATGCTCATCCACTCTATCTCCTCTATAATCTATTCACAGGGTCAGCAGTCAGTTTGCAGCATGTCAGACCAGAGTGATAGCCAGAATCTGTCAGAGCAGCAAGTGGTGATGAGTGAGGGCACTAGTCCCTCCAGTTCATCTGATGAAGGCAGCAGGAGCACTCCTAGCAATTTGCCAAAGGCTGCCACGAGACAAAGGAAGAAGAAAACTTTAGACTCTGAAGATGAGGACTATGTGGCAGAGGAAGAGGCCACTTCCAAGAAAATTGAGCCAGCCCAAGGCACTAAGCCAGGTCTAAAAATCAAAAGGCCAGCAGGCAGGCAGCCCATGTCAAAGGCTAGAGCCTCAACTGAGAAGCCCACTTCCCAAGAGCCAGCTGTAGCTGAGGGCAAGAAAAGGAAGGAGAGGGTGAAGAAGACTGTGGCTAGAGTGCTTGGCAAAGCTTCCATCATGGAAGAGGAAGAGGAAGAAGAGGCAGCTGCACCAGCGCCCAAGGCACCCAAGCTAATGGGTGATGCCATAAGGTCAGGGGCTACTGCATCTAAGACCAAAGCTGCTCCCAAGCCAAAACCTAAGAGAAATACAAGGAGCATTCCTGCAGCTGAGAAGAACAAGGCCCCAGTGCCTGAGACTGTTGCTGAGGATGAGGAAGAGAATGTCCTTCGGAAGCTCAAGCCCAAGATCCCAGACCACAACGATGCTCATCCTGTGGCTGAGGACATGAAGCTTAGAAGAGATTCAGGGCTGAGGAAATGGAGAGAAGCAGATCCATATGCTTCTAGGAGAAGGACTGCAGTGGACTACAGGTTTCATACCAAGGAGCAGCAGGATTTCTATGAGACAGTGCTACTTGACAAGAAGCCAATTGTATGTGACATGAGATGGGTCGACTGGACCTATATCAAGGACAATGAAGAGTACTACCCTGGAGTATTTGACAGCTTTAGTGCGTGTGGAGTTGCAGACTTTGTTGGGCAGAAGCTCACAAAGTGGAACGAGGAGCTAATCATGCAATTCTACTCCACAGCACACTTTTATCCGGATGGCAGGATCACATGGATGTCAGAGGGTACAAGGTACCACTCTACTGTTGAGGAATGGGCGAAGCTGATCAATGCCCCAGAGGAGCAAGCAGATGACTTGGACATTTATGCCAAGAAAAAGATGGACCACAACTCCATGTCCAACATGTACAAGGAGATTCCGAATGAAGCACTTGACACGTTCAAGTTTGGCTCAGTGCATTATCTGCTATCAGGATTGCCTACGATCAACTGGATCCTTAGGCACACCCTTCTGCCCAAGTCTGGAGATCACAAGATGATCAGAGGTCACGCGATCAATTTGCTTCATGTCTTTGACGTGCCTCAAAAATTCAAAGTCATGAGCCTCATAGTGGAAACAATCAAAAGGACTGCGGCAGATCAGAAGAGGAGCTGTGGATATGCCCCTCAGATTCAGGAGCTCATCTACTCCAAGATGGGCACAGGCGTATATTTGTTGGATAAGGAACACCTGCCCATCCGTCCAGATTTCGAAGATAATCAAGTTGTTATGACTGAGAATGAACCATCATCTGCCCATGCACAAGCTCAGAAGGAGAAGGCGAAGAAGGAGAAAGCTTCCAGGATGCCTACTCAAGCGGAGGCATCTGATTACTTCCTAAAAACCAAACAAGAGCAGCTTGGTTACCTGATTGCGTCCACCCTGCGGATTGAGCAGAGTATAGCCACCCTGACTCAGAACCAGGCGAGTTTAGAGAGGATCATGGAACAGAGGTTCTATGACTTGGACATCAAGGTGACAGAGATACAGACTGCCGTGGAGCAGCTCCAGGAGGACATGAATGAGAGGAGAGGCAGGACCACGACTGATGCTTTTGCGAGGGTGCCACGAGGTCCGAGGTCGTCTGCACTGCCAGTTGCTGACACTAGAGCTACAACGTCTGCACCAGCCACAGCCTCAGTTCCACCAGCTCCAGCATCCACTTCAGCCTCGACTCCGACCACGTCTACCGAAGGCTTCGTCCTTGGAGTGATCCGGACTCCACCACCACCTGAAGATCAAGCCTGAGCGTCGATCTAGTGCTATGCATTTTCTACGAACTTTTTGGTAACTTGTTGCCAAAGGGGGAGAAGATGTATAGATCATAGGCTTCGAGAGAGAGAGTGTTGCTTTTCTCTCTTGCTTTATTTGGTGGTTTTTCGAACTTGTCTGCTTTTGAGTGCTTGAGATACTACGTCATTATTTGTGAGACATCGATGATCATGTGTTTGATCATAAGCTACACTTAATGTTTGCTTAATGCTTGCTTAAATATTATCATTCTATCTATCGTTTGTGATCATTCATTATTCTTGGTGATGAGTGCATGTATTTCATTCTTATCATTTTGAGCGCTCCACCAAGATGTATGTGACATGGAAGAGTAACCCATGACTCTAACTCTTTGTGCATTTGCAGTCCAAAGCAAATTTTAAATATGCACAAATTTAGGGGGAGCTCTTACTTATCACATACTTCTCAAAGCGACGATATATTTCATGATTATTATCTTTTGTCGAAGCTTTGATCTATATGTTGTCATCAATTACCAAAAAGGGGGAGATTGAAAGTGCAACTATCCCTAGGTGGTTTTGGTAATTCATAACAACATATAGCTCATTGAGCTAATACTATTCCAAGATAATTATTTCAGGAAAGCTCAATGATTGGCATGGCATGGATGTGAAAGTGGAACCCTCAAAATGCTAAGGACAAAGGATTGGCTCAAGCTCAAAAGCTCAAGACTCTTCTTTTTATATTTTAGTGATCCAAGATCACATTGAGTCTTTAGGAAAAGCCAATACTATCAAGGAGGGATGAGGTGTTGCTTAATGAGCCTCTTGCTTCATGTGCTTAGTGATATGCTCCAAAACCCTCAACTACTTTCC